>NW_026862735.1:0-135978 GCF_026571515.1 Ruditapes philippinarum | reverse complement strand
GTACACTAACGTTTGTAACCAAGCAAAACCTACTTTGACCTTTGAAATAAAGCCAAACAAACATTGACCTTTGAAAATAAGTAGAAAATACATTACCTTTCGTAATCAAGCCAAATATAATTAACCTGAACATCCGTTATGTTGAAATTACATTTTTCGTTTATATCGTTTAAATCAAACCGGTATTTCATTAACTGGTGGATTCCGTCCGAAAAGATATTACCGTATAATATCCGTACTTCCATTAACGTTCATGTGAAATTTCGTAATGTATGAAATATCTCAAAAACAATGAATAAAGAAGTAAATGATAGTGCAAATTGCAGACATGGTTTTGATCCATGTTCATGAGAGATTATTGAAGGTGTCACATCTCTCACACCCGGGCATTGGCTTAAACGGTATTTAATCCTCAATACCCGAAGTATTGGAAATAATAAGACTTAATGATAATTAATCCTCAAGCTCAAAAATCCGTTAACATATAGCTAGTTGTCATCTAGCGAAACATACATTTACTATTGCAATCAATCTGAACATACATCGTCTCTTATTTCTTTCTCGCGGATCTTTTTATATATTATTCGAACAGAAAGTTTATCTATAAACACATTAATGCCTTGGTAAGTTTTATCATAAACTGTTTCATTTAAAAGCTGATATATGATTATATTAGACTGATTTTCTCAATAAGAATAATTCAAAGTATTCAGTACTTAACACATATTTTAAAACTTTCTTATTTTAATAAAATCTATATTTTATATCAATTGTTTACAAATCGAAGCAATAATACAGATTATATTCTTCCTAAAGTTTGCGTAAGCTATCAGTTAAGGAGTGTGTTGAAATATTTTGTTACCTTGTGCCGCAATATAAGCGCGGTCTTTGTGATGACCCTGTTCAACAAATAAAAAAACCTGGTTTAAAGTTTGAAAACAAGTTTTCACATACTAATGCAGAGCAGTTTAAGCTTAACTCATTGTGAATATTTTTAGTGTTCTATAGAAAATATGACTGCCTTTTAATACATGACACTGTTTTTATTTCTTTCACCGTATTTGCTTTTTCTTGATCTTATCGCATTATAAAGAAATGTCTGTCCTACCCGAAGTGATTTTATTTGTAATTTTGTTACTGTTTCGATACATTTATGAAACATTCAACGGTGTATTGAAAATCTTTTTAAAACCTTTTATCAATCTGAAACGTTAAAAAGTCTCACCTTGATAAAACTCGCGTTGATATAATCCGATCCTCGTTCCTTTGGTAGTGTTTTCAGCATAACACGTGTTTCATCATCTGTATAAACAAAATATTTAGTCTTGTAACTGTACTTGATTATGTGTTATTTCTATAATATTTACAAAAGTCATCATTTTGTAATGACATTTTGCCACAACATGTATAAGATATGCATTTACATCATTCATGGATATTTACAAATATCTCTTGTAAATGTTTTACGAGCCATGCTTTCCACGAACATTATGATCAGCCCTATCAGTATTATACCTTTTTAAAAATATGTACAAAAAATATTTTCTTCGGTATGTTTTTTAATAGTATATCAGAAAGATTGCAGCTCTAGACAAAGACTAAGTTTTGAAATCGGAACCTGAAATTATTAAAATAAATTGTAGCAACGCTGCCAGTGTGTTTCATGATTTTAAGAAGCTGAATCATACAGAAAATTAGCTATCATATATTTCATAACGATGTGACTATGTCTCTAAAGACATCTAAAGTTATGAACGAAATTCAAGTTTAAACATTTGAAATCAACTTGCCCTGCTTGGAATTGAAATAAGAATTAATTTGATTTAATCTAATAAGAAACTGTAAAAATTATATGGTAACTTTACAGTTTTTCTGGTTGAGTTGATTTTTACATGTTTATAATTTCAAACACAGCATCTCAGTAGGAAAATAGACTTTCTGACTGCTAACTGGATAGCACCAATGCATGAATTATTTGATATTAAATAATGTTGTACTTTTCACTTACATGCATGCATGTCCTTATATCTGTTCTTTTCACGGTTATATGATTTGTTGGCAACATTAGATGTTTTTTTCATTCCATAAGGTATTTCCTGATGAAAGATAAAACAAACAAAAAAAACAAGTTAAACTATGGAGAAATATATAAAATGAGCATACAACAAATTCACATTTACATTTACCAAGCCTTCGAAAAGTTACAAAAATAATCGAGAACTTCATCAAGAGCTTTATTCTTATTCTAAACGAATGGATTAATCTTAGAATGAAAATAAAAACGTTTCAATTCCCTAAAAAGAATATCAAAGACCTTAAATTCTTTGGCAAAGCTGTCATGGTTTGCCAGATTTTCCTTGACGTATGGAAGAAGGTTTGACAGTGGAATGGCATTTCTGAAGGGACTATTCATCGGGAAGTTTTTGTAAATGTTCTCATCACCTGCCGCCATATTTGCACTGTCACCTGTTGAAAGAAAAACACGTAGAAAAAACATGCATTTTTATAAATGTGTTGATAAATTATGTTAACAGTTTCAGCTTTTAACGTGTTAAAACAGATAAAATGTCTTGTTTGAACGTTTGATGTATAATTGTAGCGGAACAATTCTTTGAAAATCTTGTTACTGCAATCATGAAACTGGTACTTGAACTCACGAATGCATTTAGACTTTCAAGAAAATAAGTAAGAAGGAATTGCGTTTTATCCAGATGGTTTATCATTAAAGTATTTGGTAGTATCACACAGGTATACAAAAGCTTCACAATTGTATTATACAATTCAGACATGTACGATTTTATCTGAAATATTTCGATGGATATTATAATAATTTTATAAAATTAGATAAATAGTAAGCTTTCAATTATCGTGCCATTCTTTCAAGATATTACAATTAAGTAAATTAATGTGCCGTTTTAATGAAATGTTATTTATTTTGCGTGTCCAAACACATTTGATATGATCTTAGAGACGAAATGTCGATAGACCCTTCACATCCCGTAGTCTGCGTCCAAAATTTATGATTTCTGTTTTTAGTGCAGCAAAAAAATAAATAAATACTTACATCAATATTATTTTTATATAACTGTGTGTACTTACAAAAGAGAGACTTCTTTTTATTTATGTTTAAATGGGATTAATATTTGATAGATAATGCTATATTGGGTTATCTAAGATATTATATATTATGACACACAATAATGCATTTCAAATGTATGCAACAATTAGATTACCCTACTTTGCTAAAAGACTGGTATATACAGCAATTAAGCCTTGGTTTAACACCATTGGAAATTCCTTTTTATACCATAATTATGTTAACACTCGGTTTGATTAAGCCTGTTCATGGACGATACTCGTCTGGTAAATGCAAATTACCGTCCACGCCCACTAGCACCGGCTTCAGCAGAATTCAGCATTTAAACACAAAAATTGTGAAATCTTAAATTAAGAAACATCCGCATATGTGTTCATACGGCGTTTATCATAAAACCTTCAATGTCACACATAAAAAGCGGCTAATGGTCCCGAAATAAAAGAATGCGTGTGCCTTCAACGAGAAAACAATTGGCGGAACTAAATAAAATTGAATTTTGAAGGGGGGTCTGAGGTCATGAAGCCTGCATATAACAGACAAGACGTCAAAAGACAGTTTCAAAGCAGGCAATATATCCCAAGGGTGATTATCGCGAAGCCAAGTAGCAATACTGATTCCACTGAAGTTGAAAAAGGCCTACAAAACTAAATGTGCTGGAATCAATGAATTAAAAGTGTTATGTATGCAACATATTACATGTATATCATATTACATGTATATAATTTATATCTGACCAGTTGGTATTTCCAATATTATCATTGTTCTATTTTTAAAACATAAACTACATGTATGTACTAGAACGTTCTTAACTGTTGTAGAAAACTTATGCATTATATTTAGATAGAAATTTCTGGAATGATCTTTATTGGTAAAGTTGCTAGATTATGATTACTGTAGTAAATGGAAGACTATTCTAGAAACTTCTTAGTTAATATATATAAGGAGACATTTTTCATTACTCTTACCTTTTTAGTCATCAGTGATCTTTTAAGTCATCAATATATTTGGAGTATTATTCAACTTGGAAATTAAGTGATTTATTGGAGCTTGGATTATTAATTATTCTTGTGGATTTTATTGTGGGAATTTATTCTAAAGTGTTCTTGGATTTAACTTGGATTTAACTGTGCTATTGAAAAAGGATCATTCCAGGATCAGACTAGACATTTGTAATTTTTATTTGGACTTCAGGTATTTGTAAAGATAATTTGTTATTTTATTTTTCTTTAATAATTTTTCTGTAATAAATTTGTTATTGTTACAAGTTTGTTGCTGGCTTTTCTTTCTCGTTACGCCTGGCTCGTAACAGAAATTGGGGGCTCGTCCGGGATTTGAATATTTCTTTTTGGCTACATTATTGGAAATTATTACCGTTTATTTTACATTTTTATTACCGTATTTACTCATTTGAGTTGATACCATAGTTGTTCTATTAAGTGTGCTTTTCAATTCTGAATTTTATTAAACACTTTAAAACCAGCAGCAAGCAGTCATGTCTTTTGATTTAGAAAAGTTTGTAGCTGAACCTTCCCAGGAGTTATTAGATTTGGCTAAGAAAACTGATTTGCTTGATCTTGCAAAAAAAAGTATAATTTATCAGAAATTAAATCTTCAATGCGTAAACAAGAAATAAAAAATCTTCTGATTCATTATTTTGTGGATGAAGATATTTTTGGACAAGATGCACTTTCTCACATTATTGAAAAACACTCTGAAATTTCTGAAATAAAAATAAGAGAGCTTGAACTTCAATTTAAATTTGAACTAGAGAAAATGAAATTAGAAAAAGAAAGGGAAGAAAGGCAGTTACTGTTAGAAAAAGAAAGGGAAGAAAGGCAGTTACTGTTAGAAAAAGAAAGGGAAGAAAAAGAAAGGGAAAGGCAGTTTGAAAAAGAAAGAGAAGAAAGAGAATTTCAGTTAAGAATGAGAGAATTAGAAATCAAAGAGAGAGCAAATCAGTTTGAACATAGAATAAATTCAAAATTTGATGTCACTAAAAATATTAGGCTTGTTCCACCTTTCCAAGAAAAAGAAGTTGATACGTATTTTCTTCATTTTGAAAAGGTTGCTGAAAATTTAAAATGGCCAAGAGAGCACTGGACATTACTTTTACAGAGCGTACTGGTAAAGCTCGTGAAATCTATACACAACTTACTGTTGAACAAAGCTCTAATTATGATAATGTAAAAGAATTAATTCTGAAAGGTTATGAGTTAGTACCAGAGGCCTACAGGCAAAAATTCAGAAATTCTAAGAAAGAAATTGGTCAAACTCATGTCGAATTTGCAAGAGAAAAAGAACAACTTTTTGATCGGTGGTGTCTATCTAAGAAAATAAATAAAAATCATGAAAAGCTCAGACAGCTCATGTTAGTTGAAGAGTTTAAACGTTGTATTCACTCAGATGTTAAATCTTTCCTAGATGAAAAACAGGTAGAAACTTTAGAAGAAGCTGCCCGTCTAGCTGATGATTATTCTTTAACCCACAAAGTCTCATTTATAAATAAAGGGAAGTCCACACCCTCACATTTTAATTCCAAGTTCAGTTCTGGTAATTTATCTGGCTCATCTAGTCAGTCAAATACTCCCAAACCAAAGTCATCTGATGAACATAAAGGTCATAGTCCCTTATCTCGTCCTACATGCAATTATTGCAAGAAAACTGGACATCTTATTTCTGATTGCTTTACCTTAAAAAGGAGGCAACAACAACGTGATGAGGCCAAACCCACAGGTCTTACCACTTCAAGGTCTGAACCTCAGTCTTGTATTGATAACAATGCAATTTTGAAGGTCAAAGAACCCAAGTCTGATTCTATAATGGAGATTTATGAACCATTCCTTTCGGAAGGTTCCGTGTCACTTATCGGTGATACTTGCCCACTGCATTTTTCTGAGAAGACTTCTTCTGGATCTAGTGTCCTTATTCAGGGTGTAGAGTGTGGTTTTTCTAATGTCCCTCTCCATAATATTTATTTGTCCTCAGATTTGGTAACTGGGCCGGTGGCTGTAGGTATAAGATCTTTCTTACCCTTTAAAGGTGTTCATTTATTGCTAGGTAATGACTTAGCTGGAGATAAGGTAGTGGTTAATCCACTTGTAACTGACACTCCTTGTGTGGATCAGATACCTGACCCCATTGAGCAGGAAATTCCTGACCTTTACCCTTCATGTGCAGTTACTCGAGCTATGGCTAAGAAGGCCATTCAAGAAGATAATTATTGTTCAGATATTGACTTAGCTGATACTTTTATAGGTCAGTCTTTTGATAATGAAATGAATTTTTCTCTCACTCCTACTCTGCCTGAAACTCAGACAGATTGTTCAATATCTGACTTTTCTACACCAAGATCTAAAGATCAAGGTCATGACACGCTGTCAAGGTCACAGCTTATCAAGGAACAGCAAAACGATCCTGAGATTTCAGTCCTTTTTCAAAAGGCTTTTAATGAAATTGAAGCTTTACAAGTCCCTGTTTGTTATTATGAAAAGAATGGGATTTTAATGAGAAAATGGCGACCGCCCAATGTCCCTGCTGAAGAGGAGTGGACTGTTAATCACCAAATTGTGGTCCCTAAATCATATCGCCAGGAAATATTAAGCTTGGCTCATGAAACACCCATGGCAGGTCATTTAGGTGTTAATAAAACCTACCATAAAATTCTCAGTCATTTTTATTGGCCTTGCCTTAAAGCAGATGTATCTAGGTACTGTAAATCTTGTCATACTTGTCAGATGGTGGGAAAACCTAACCAGACAATACCTAAAGCTCATTTACAGCCTATTCCTGCATTTGATGAACCTTTTAGTAGAGTTATTATTGACTGTGTAGGTCCATTACCAAAAACTAAATCAGGTTCTCAGTACTTATTAACTATAATGTGTGCTTCTACGCGCTTCCCTGAAGCTATTCCTTTAAGAAATATTAAAGCCAAAACTATTGTCAAGGCTCTTGTGAAATTTTTCACATTTGTTGGTTTACCTAAATCAGTACAGTCTGATCAAGGGTCAAATTTTATGTCTGGTATTTTCCAGCAGGTCATGCATGAGTTAGGAATTACTCAATATAGGTCTTCAGCCTATCACCCTGAAAGTCAAGGTGCATTAGAGAGATTTCACCAGACTCTGAAAAATATGATAAGGTCATATTGTTTTGACACTGAAAAAGACTGGGATGAAGGCATCCATTTATTGTTATTTGCTGTAAGAGAATCTGTTCAGGAATCTCTTGGCTTCAGCCCTTTTAAATTAGTATTTGGTCACACTGTTCGAGGACCCTTAAAACTTCTTAAAGAGAAATTCCTGTCTGAAGATGTCATATCTTTAATTTTGCTTCAGTATGTATCAGATTTTCGAAATAGGTTGACTAATGCATGTAAGTTAGCTAGGCTTAATTTAAAATCAACACAAAGTAAAATGAAATCAAGGTATGATGAGAATGCTCAGGAAAGAAGTTTTAACCCTGGTGATAGAGTACTTGCTCTTTTACCTATACCTGGAAAACCATTACAGGCAAGATACTTTGGTCCTTATACTATTGAAAAGAAAGTCAGTGACCTTAATTATATTATTAATACTCCTGGGAGGCGAAAGCAAAAACAAATGTGTCACATAAATATGTTAAAAGAATATTTTGACAGAGATAGCAAAATTAGTAAACCTATATCTTTTGTAAACTCTGTTCCACAAAATAAATGTTCAATTGAATCTAATAGTTGTGAAAATTTTGAAAAGTCTGATCCTGGTTCAGCGAAGCTTGAAAACTCTGATATTCTGAAAAATCTGGATGAAAAACTTGCTCACTTAGAACCTTCGAAACGAAATGAACTGAAACAGCTTATTTATGAATATGAACACTTATTTCCTGATATTCCCACACGGACTGATAAAATACATCATGATGTCATTCTTGAAAACTCTGAACCAATAAAACAGCATCCATATAGAACAAATCCTGTAAAACAAAAGTACCTAAGACAAGAAGTTCAGTATTTATTGGATAATGTCTTTATTGAACCAAGTCAAAGCAATTACAGCTCTCCATGTATTCTTGTACCGAAATCAAATGGAACATATAGAATGTGTACAGATTATCGTAAAGTGAACTCTGTAACAAAAACTGATTCATTTCCTATACCAAAAATTGATGACTGTATTGACAAAATTGGAAAAGCAAAGTATGTAACAAAGTTTGATCTTCTAAAAGGATTCTGGCAAGTTCCACTTACTGATAGAGCTAATGAAATATCAGCCTTTGTAACACCAGACGGCTTATATCAATATAAAGTCATGCCCTTTGGTATGAAAAGCTCACCAGCAACTTTTCAGAGGCTAATAAACATGGTAATATCTGGTCTACACGGATGTGACGCATACATTGATGACGCAATCATCTACTCTGATGAATGGGAGGAACATCTCAAAACTATACGAGCATTCTTCGACCGACTAAGTGATGCTAAATTGACAGTTAATCTTGCAAAAAGTGAATTTTGTCATGCAATTTTAACATTTTTAGGACATGTAGTGGGACAGGGTAAAGTTAAACCAATAGAAGCTAAGGTCAAAGCTATCTCTGAATTTCCTGTGCCTACTTGTAAAAGACAACTGATGCGATTTCTTGGTATGGCAGGGTATTATCGTAAATTTTGTAATAATTTTTCGGTTATTGCAGAACCATTGACAAATTTGTTAAAGAAAAGAAACAAATTCATTTGGAATGACAAGTTTCAAATGGCATTTGACAGCCTTAAAAGCCATACTTAAAGAGTGCACCAGTTCTCTTGGCACCAGATTTTAATAAAAACTTTAAGTTGGCTGTAAATGCTAGTGACATAGGTGCTGGGGTGTATTGATCCAAGAAGACAACAATGGTGTTGACCATCCTGTTTGCTACTTTTCTAAAAAGTTTAATGAACATCATGAAATTACTCTACTATAGAGAAAGAGTGTCTTGCTCTTATTCTTGCTATTCAGTATTTTGAAGTTTATCTAACTTCTTCAAAGTTGCCTGTTGTTGTCTTTAGTGATCACAATCCCCTCACTTTCTTGCATAAACTTAAAAACAAAAATCAAAGGTTGTTGAGGTGGAGTTTGTTTTTGCAAGAATATAGTCTTGACATTAGACACATTAAAGGGAAAGATAATTTGATCCCTGATACACTTTTTCGTGTCTAAAACTGATATTTTCAGTATTAACATTTAACATCTACATCATATGATTTATGGTTTATTTTTACTTCGTTGTTTGCTATTGTTTATAATACACATACATATGATTTTATGTATAAAATTGTTTAACATTTCTCCTACGTTATTCGTAAGTTACATTTTTTGGATTTATGTAAAAGAAATATTCATTTCATTCATATTTCTTTTTCTTATAGAGGGTAAGTGCTATGTATGCAACATATTACATGTATATAATTTATATCTGACCAGTTGGTATTTCCGATATTATCATTGTTCTATTTTTAGAACATAAACTACATGTATGTACTAGAACTTTCTTAACTGTTGTAGAAAACTCTTGCATTATAATTAGATAGAAATTTCCGGAATGATATTTATTGTTGAAGTTGCTAGATTATGATTATTGTAGAAAATGAAAGACTATTCTAGAAACTTCTTAGCTTAATATATATAGGAGACATTTTTCTTTCGTTTTACCTTTTAAGTCATCAGTGATCTTTTAAGTCATCAGTTACCTTTTAAGTCATCAATATATTTGGAGTATTATTCAACTTAGATATAAGTGATTTATTGGAGCTTGGATTATTTTAAAATAGTTAAAATTATTCTTGTGGATTTTATTGTGGGAATTTATTCTAAAGTGTTTTTGGTTTTAACTTGGATTTAATTGTGCTATTCAAAAAGGGATCATTCCAGGATCAGACTAGACATTTGAATTTTACATTTATATTTGGACTTCAGGTATTTGTACACATAATTTGTTGTTTTAATTTTCTTTAATAATTTTTCTGTAATAAATTTGTTATTGTTACAAGTTTTTTGCTGGCTTTTCTTTCTCGTTACGCCTGGCTCGTAACACTTACTAACCCATTATACTCAGTACACTTCAATGAGCATTTGAAAATTGTATTGATATATAGCAGTACAGTTTTTTCATTGATTAATAAAGGATAAAAAAACTCGACTGCCATATTGCGGTTTAGTTTTTTCGGACCTTAAATATATATATATATACAGTTGACTCTTAATAAGTCAAAGTCGCTTTACTCAAAATTCCGCCTTAGTCGAATAATTTCTAAAGTCCTGTCAAAGTTCCTTCTTTATCTTTGTATATTAACTATGCTTAAGTCAAATTTTGACTTACCGAGACTCCTGTTTAGTCGAAAAGAAAAATTTGGTCCCTCAATTAAAGTCCAACATATTTACATCTCAATAAGTCGAAGTGTGAAAACAACCGACTGATTAAAGGTCGGCAACATCAAGGTGAGATGTTGTCACTCATGATTTACACGTTTCATAGTAATTTTTAATTGCCGGTCATCATGTATTATTAACACGTCGTAAAAGTGGCTTTAATCCGTTTCAGGACTTAATTGGTTTTAACAGTTAGATAACTAAATTAGAATTTAATTACATTTCTTAAAGAAAATTGACTCATGCCAGTCTGACGGGTGTTAGTCAAATAACACTTAGTCGGATTTGTTTAAAATTAAACATCAGTGGGCATATGTAAATTACAAATTATTGTCAGACATATTTTCAAGCAAAAGAGTACCGGAACAGACATAAGATGTCAAATATATACTTTCGTTTTATTAGTCGCCGGTAGAAACCGGCGACGATATTTGTAACAGTTTAATATTATACCTATGGTAGGAGAAGGCATTAAAATCTGTAAATAAAAGCATAACAATTACTGAACAATTAAAGACTACAATTGTTTTCAGTAATTTCAAAAAATCAAACATACAATAATGTTGCTCAATGAAATGAAATATTCAAATATTGACATAGTAAAAAGCAACATTACAATTTTTATAAAATGAATTAATGACGTATCCCTATGGACCAGTCATTGAATTTGGGGATGTTTTTCCTTTTTTCAATGTGTCAAGCGTTGCTATTTTATGATTAATAAATCATGCATGATATTTGAAATGACACTTTTAAATTATCTGGTTGTTTGTATGTTATGAGAACTTTTCTATTTTTTATTATCTTATTTATAATAAACAGCTTCTCCCAGAATCACGTGACTACACGTTGTATGTTATTTTTATAAAATCTATTAATAGTAACAAATAGCAGATAAGACAGACATACAGGTAACTTGTGAATGGTTGGCAGCTGATAAAAGTGCAACTCAAAGTAATTTAGTATGAAAAATCTCGGTATGACAGTAGGGGCCGGAATCGTATTGGATACACAAAGAAAACTAATAAACTCTCTTTGTGTTGATAGTTTATCGCACTGAAAGGCAATTAAACGTAAATTACATCGTATGCAACGACAGGAATATTGATTTCAGCTAAATAATATATATTTTTTCGATAGTGCATGAGAATAATTTTTTTTTATGCAGACACCACTTTTACAGTAGAATTGCATTGTTTTATGCAATAATTATGCATATATATTTTCATAGTCACTTTGCAAATATTCGATGATCGGTAATAATTTGTCGGTAATTAGTAAACCATATGGAGTTCAAATGTATGGTACAACGGTATTATGTATATAAAGTAGAATTACAAGTAGAATTATAATCATATCACTTGCTTTACAGCCCTCGATGACTAGGTGTTAGATTTTAAGTTAGTTTCAAATTGAAGACTGTAGGTTCGATAAAGTGACTCTTTTATGTTTTCTTTTATAATTCTTTTTGTATTTTGCAAAACTTAACCATTTATTGTAATTATGAAAAAAAAGTGTTAGAAATGAAACACAGTGACACGATTTATCAACTTATGTTTCATAAAGTTAAAGATATAATAAAAATCAATTTATGAAAACTACACACAGGATCTGTCCAAGATTCGAACTTGCGCCTACTACATGTAGGTTACAACTTCGTCATACTTACCACTAGGTCATCGAGCAGTATTAATTGATAAAATTATACATGTAATTATACTTACAATAAAATCGTTATTCTAACACGACCCGCATTTTTCCCTATTGAACATAGAAGAACCGAAAGTGTGTATTATTTTGCTATAAAATCACTGTTTGACGTTCTATATTTAGATATGTGACGTAATCGTTATACATTGTACATGTGACGTAACCACTAAAAATGTGACGCGCTGAAAATAAGTACGGAAAAAAATCAGGCACAGTTTATCTAATTATCATGTAAGGCAGCATTTATTTGTTGATGTCGTGTTAGAATCGAAATAATATATCCAAATCTGTGATTTTATTGCTTGATAACATCACTGTTTATCGTTCGGATGCGCATCATTATATCTTTCGGGCTACTTGGGCGTGATATAATTCCCCGCATCAGAACTCCAAACAGTGATGTTATTGAGCAATAAAATCACAGTTTGGGATATATTATTTTTTAAACATTAATCATAATAAATTGTAAGCTAACAAAACAACTCCCGAAAATTATTGAGTCTCGGGTAAATATTGCAAACAATACTTGCTTATTTAATAATAGTAACAGTTTCTTGACAAAATTGCTAAGCAAGTTTGCTTCAAATATGATGTTTTATTTAAGAAATAATATATCCCAAACAGTGATTTTATCGCTCAATAACATCACTGTTTGGAGTTCGTATCCGAGGAATTATATCACGAGAGCGTAGCCCGAGTGATATAATGATGCGCATCAGAACGACAAGCATTGATGTTATCAAGCGATAAAAACTGATTTGGATATATTTATTTGAATTCTAACAAAATATCAACAAAAAATGCTGCCGTACCTGATATTAATTTAGATTGCCCCTGATTTCAGCGAGTCACATTTTTAGAGGTTACGTCACGTGTATAATGATTACGTCACATGTCTAAATATAATATAGATTTATTGCATAATAACACCTTTTCGGTTCTTCTATGTTCAGTGTGGAAAAATGCGGGTCGTGTTAGAATATAACATAACATAAATTTATTGCATAAAACTCTTTTACAAAGTTTTTAGCAAGAAAGATAATTATAATTGTGGCAAGTACATGAACACGTGTTTATGAATAAACATTACTAAACTTATTGTTCCTCTTTTCTTTATACTCGAACCATTAAACTGATATTGTCTTTTATTTATGATAATTACAATCAATTACAATCATATTTCTATCTATCCGGCGACTTGATGCTTTAGCATCAAAATCTCTACTTGTACTATCTCTGTTTCTGTTTACATCTGGAACCACGTGGTAGAACTACTTTCAATCCGTATTGTTTCCGAGGTTATTATAGTAGATAACAGCCGAGGCAGTTCCGAATGATATATAAATGATTGAAAAATATACGGCATTAATGTAGACCACAACGATATTCAAAATCTGGGTTTAAGTATTGCCAATAAAGCTAAAGGACAAGCTGTTAAACTGAGCCTGCAATTTTGTGTAAATAATATCACAATGTACACGCTTTTTACACGAAATTATTAGATACAAATATATCAACATATTTGTATACTTTATTTTTACGAAGCAAAATGAAACTAACTGCTTATAATAACAGCTCCTTCCATAGGCCAAAATAAAAAGTATTCCATAAGAGACGATGCTGCTCACCAACGTCGCCGACAAGGGAAAACTATTTTCAAGCTATATTTGGATACATGTATTCTTACTAGTATTTTGCAATAGAATGAGAATTTATCTTGCCCCGCTAACTTTTGTTTTTTTTGTATTAACTTGTATTTGAACTTGTATCACTGTTAATATTATTTCATGTATGGCTATAAAGTGTACCAAATCGACATAAGAAGCTCAGCTTAGCCTAGATAATGTTCTGGCCTGAATACTACTTATATGACATTACATTAAACTATATCAAATACACTACACTACACTTCACTACACTTCACTTCACTTCACTTCACTACACTACACTATACTATACTATACTACACTACACTACACTACACTACACTACACTACACTACATTACATTACATTACATTACATTACATTACAATGTTGTTATAACTTTTATGCAAATATAACTTTGTTGTTGTTACTAGCCTATCTGAGAAATCTGAAATTTGATATCTATTAAGACATAATGTAACCAACATACGCATGGCGCATAGTTATGGTTTTGTTATATTGTGTTTAATGTTATGTAATCCTTGAAAAGTGTAAAAAAAAAAAACAACACAAAAAAACCGAAACAACAATATATGTTCTTTACTTATTTATACCAGAAGAAATGCCTATACTTTTTAACTTTTACCAAGAGAGTTAAGATTAAGGTATATATTTAAGAAATAATATGGTCTGAGCGGTGTTTATCAGCTATTTAATTGATTTGGAGTTTTGATGCGTAGGAATTGACCACGAAGGCCGTAGGCGTGAGTGGTTAATTTCTTCGCATCAAAACGATCGTCAACAGTGATTAACTTTGGGGGAAAACTAAAAGTAAAACTTTTTCTATGGCAAAAAGCAATGTCTGATTCTATAACGTTTTCCGTGGTAAAAGTTATAATAATTAAAAAGGCATTGCTGTTGCCATGGCTACACATACAATATATAAACATTTCTTTTTGTCATGGAAATAGTTATAGAATCAAATGAAAAAAATCTTACCACACCGTCTCAATACAAAAAGTAAATTACTTAATGATAAGTTATTTCCAAAACTTCTATTAAATAAACTGATAGAATTAATGGAAGTAGAATTTATATCTTAACTCGTAAGAGCATTAAGAAAAAAGTGAAGCGGAGAAGGAAAGTTAGCGGGAATGTGGAAGAAAGAAAATGTTAAAATCCTATGTAAACTTTCTCTAAAATCTCTTTCATTCAACGTACAAAACGATTGGACATACAAAAAAGGTTCACAAAATTGCAAAGATACAGACAAAGTTGAATAGTTTCGGCCGTTTCCGTGAATTTCTGCTAATAAGCGTATGTTACGGAATCATCCGATACAATACAATAGGAGACTACAGGTAAAATGGTTTCCTGCGGTGAACATTTTAATGATATATATAAAGATATTTCTTTTAACTATTTTCAACATTATTTTGGGGGGGGGGGGGAGTAAATAAACGTTTGTATCAGGGATAAAGTTTAATAAACGATCACTATAGAAGAAGGTCTTTGGATACTGGTGAGCGTTGAAGACCGGAGAAGGCCGAGCATAAAACAATTATTTCTTTGGAAATGATTAAATAGGCCTTCATTTTATGAATAATTCCGAGCAAAAAATAAATAAAGTAAACACACAGGTTTACGCAGAAAATATCTATATTTATTATGGCTGATGCCACTACGCAAATTTAATTTTGTAGATTTTCAGTATAAACAATTTATTGTTGTAAAATTTGAGATAGATATTAAAGAAACATTGATAATTTTCAAACATATCATTCAAGTTTTTTCCAACTTTAACGGTAAAATAATTATAGAGAATTAGAAATAAACACCGATAAACACTTTCAGAACTAGCAGACGACTGGCTATTCATATCAGTAAAGATAACGGATTGCGTATCTCACTGT
Organism: Ruditapes philippinarum; assembly: GCF_026571515.1. Taxonomy (NCBI): domain Eukaryota; kingdom Metazoa; phylum Mollusca; class Bivalvia; order Venerida; family Veneridae; genus Ruditapes; species Ruditapes philippinarum. The sequence continues at coordinate 120,227 of NW_026862735.1, read as the reverse complement.
ATAAATCGTATGTAGAATTGTCTGACATATGGTATGTTTAACAGTTAATTAAAATACTTTGAAGTCCAAAGATGTGTTGAATTTTATACAGTGACGAAGCTAAGATCCAAAGCTTTCTATACATTTTAAAATCGGACATTTAATCACAACAAACTAGTGGTTTAAAAACAGCTTATTTTGTATTGTTTTAGCATAAGCGATATCGATTTTACTCGAAGATAAGGGAAGCAACTCACATTTTTTCACTCGATATACCTCGGTTATTTACGGTGTCACCCCGGTACGGAATTATACCTAGCCCGTTGTAGTCTAGAGAGTAGTTCGTTTTAATTTTGAAATGGCCAATTTCAAGTCATCTTAATTGATACTGGTTATAGTTTAAGTATATCTTTAGTAATCATGTACATGAAGTTTCATTTCTGAGTACTTTAAAGGTTGTTTTTGATGTATTTTTGCAGGATTTCATTTCTTGGTGGAAGGTTTCATGAGGCACTATGCACAAGAATACACACCAGTTACCATTTGGAATATTCTATAGTGATTACAGAAATTAAAAGCTGCAGAAAAACTCCAAGGGCTAATGTATTATTTCTTTGTGCTAAATTTACTTGGACTGCATTGGTGTTTAAAGAAATGGTCATGAAGTTTCGGTACCGGATTTGGTTTGTCCAGAATTTAGCCTTAAATGTGATGGATTTACTATAGGATATATGGGTCGAAAATTCAGTAGGCCGTCTCCTTACGTAGATCATATTGAAAATGTTTACAGGTAAATCCGTAACGTACCGGCAAACGGTATTTAGCTAGGTTTTCGAAAAGGTCAATTAACCAATCATGTACGGTTTACAGATCACATGCTCCTCCATGTACCGAAAACAGGTCACGTGCTCATCCATGCCTCAAAAGCTAAACGCGTACCAATATCCTGTGGTCTCCAGACCGCAGGGAATAACAGACGCTACGGATACAAACGACAATCGACGCATGCGCGGAAATTAAGAATACTTTTCTTTGATCTAAATGACGAACAGTGCACGGCAAAATGAATAATTAACATAACAATAAAACATGCTTTCAGTCCTTTTATGTTCAATAGGGAAAAACTGCGGGTAATGTTAAAATACAACTTTTACCATGGTAAAAACGAATGTCTTTATTTATTAACTTTTACAACTGTACTAAAGTCTATATCTTTTAAATTTAACCATGGTAAAAGTAATTCCTATATTTTATAACTTTTTCCGAAGCAAAAAAATAATAATAATGAATTATGTTAAAAATTTCAACTTGGCTAAAAGAAATGTTTATATTTTGATTTTGTTTTATAATGACTTCAACGGGTAATAACCGATCAAGGGCTACAATCATTTGAAAATATACATACCTTCATTGCCAACATCGATGTTTCTCAATATTGAATTAGGATTTGTTTCGCCGCCTGTTGGTTGCCCGTCTGTAAGAAACACTATAACTGGGGACCGTTCGTCTTCTTGCCGTGAGTTATGGAGTAGCTTCAGACCTTTCATTACAGCTTTATTAATGTCTGTAACTATTATAAAAAGATATCCAGGAATGCCATGATCATTATTTTCCTTTTCGCTGTAAAATTCTAGCCAATAAAGCTTACATTTATATGATCATGCAAACATTTTAAATTAATAAAAGAAAAATGCAAACACATCTTGAAAAATCGCAATGTAATTCAAATTCAAGGCTACCGGCTTACTCGCTTATAAAGAATACACTTGAGACAATTAAGTATCAGGATCGATTCCCTGCATGACGCAAGTATTATGCAGGAAATATGAGAGCTGCCAAATGAATAGTTTTACTTCCTATGTATGAAAATTAACAGCTTTGAAACATAACAATTATAGCATTCAATATCATCATTTTGTTTAAACTTGGTGTAGCAACTAAATTGGGTACGGTTCGGTTTGACATGTACTTTAATCATACATGGATGGGTACATTGAGAAAGGATGTGTCAGTAAATTAGTACTACAGTCAAACAAACAAACATACAGCCATTGACAGTAATTCTTTTAGTAAACGTTTTTGCATCAAGAACCTCCCTCTGAGTTACATCTATCATGCCCGGCTTGTACGTTTTAACATCATGACAAAATGTTATTATGTTAAATCGGTCTCCCTCCTTCAGCTCATCTAGTACAATAAACATTGCATCCTGTAAACAGAGGACTGGTTTAAACATATTTATTTATGCTTGATTGCGAAACAAGTTCTTGCAACTTATATTAATCACTTTCGAGTCCGCTTTCTGGAACCAACCAGTACTGGTGTCATATTAAGAAACATGGTGGTGACCCGATTAGGGCTCGAACCCATGATCTTTGGGTTAGATGCAGGCACCTTAACCACTAGGCCACCGCTCCCGTTCAAACAGAGGATTAAAAAGTTGATTTAAAAGAACATGATCTGTCGGCGTTTAAAATTGTAATCGATCAACTTTTGCTACTATGACGTAAATAACACAGCCAATTCAGTCAAGTTCTATGATGAAAAAACATATAGCACAGTGCTACTTTTTTGTTTTATTTGAAATAGGTGGCCGTTTGCTGTTAAGTCAAATATAAAAATAATAAGTATAATGAACTTCTTATCGACTCAGAAGTTCCTTTTAGCTCATGTCTCGAATGCTAGGGTAGATTAAAACCCGCCGGGCAAAATATGTTAGAAATTATGACTTTAAATGATAACAACAAATAAAAGGTAAAATAATTGTTGTGTAAAGTTACTTAATACAATGACAAACCTCTGACGCCTTTAACAGCAACGGCAACAGTATTTAAATTACCATTTCTAAGATTTAGAAATTAGAATATAACAAAAGGTTTTAGTATTGAAATAATTACCCCAAAAAACAACAACAAAACAAAACATCAAAACAAAACAAAAACAAAAAACAAACAGTGAAGGCAAGCTGAAAATAAAGAACTATGAAAAAAGGACAGGAAAAAAAAACAACATAAGAAAGTATAGACAAAAGATAACATGATTCATGATGCTTATTGGTACGATGTTCATATGAAATGTTTATGCAGAAACCAGAATCTTATAATAAATTGAATTAATTGAGCTATGTCTTTTAAGCAATGTACGCAAGACCAGGTTTGTGATAGTCAAATGACATCAGCACCATTCACGTAATGTTGTAAAATATAAAGAATTTTAACTTTCCTTTAGTTGTTCGATTTTCCGTCCACCCATTGAACCACTGACATCCAATATAAAGAGGACGTCTTTCGGGATAACCGTGTTTACTTCTGGGGCAAGAAAATGCACGAAATACCCATTGACGACCTAAACAAGAAAGGGAAACAACTTATAAGCAAGATAACAGTACTAGGTTGATAAAATTTAGATCAAATGTGATCAACAAAGAACAAAAATATACGTCAAACGTTATAGTACTTATTGAAATATCAAATTAAATTGTTAACCAGCTTATCTTTTGTGAAATATCACGGGTCATAAAGATGATAAGAAAAAGAAATGTTACATATGACATGATATGAAGATGGGTTAAAGACAGATTGGCATCACCTTGAGTTATATGTGAGACTATAAAATATGTTTGAGCACCACACTAAATACTTCGGTATATATGATTAAATGCTAATTCACCTTTTCACCAGCAGAAATGCACTTTAAGATGTCTAATTCATCTATTCTTACCGTTTTATATACGGCCATGAATAAAAAATGTAAGAATCGGTGAAAACAGCGGTATTTTTCTACTTTTTGATCAACTCCAACACGGTAGTGAGTTAAATCACTGAATTATTCCGATTTATAACTAAAAGACAACATGACTGCCTCGATGATACCTAAATATGGTACTATGCTTGATATCAGGAATATTTATTATCATATCTATTATCTCTGAATTAAAAGAAATGTACCAAAATATCTCCCCCATCCAGTGACCTATCTATATCATATTGTACAATAAACTGTCCAGACACACCGTTCGTGCCTTGATCGTCTAACGTTGGTGAATATTGAATGTATGCACTTCTACTGGTAGGCCTTGTTATTACCGCGAGCGCGTTTTCTAGAGAGAAAAAGAAAAACATAAAAATTAATTATAAATTATTTATTATGGTGTAAGAGATGAAATGCAAATAAAAAAGTAGTGTTCAAATTGTAGTGTTCAGAGTAGCAGTAATCAAACAATTTCTTATTAAAATAAATAAGTAATACTATCATAACATGTAGAAATTTCGTACCAACGGAAGAAACATATCGTTTCTAAATATATCCAGCTAGTAATGTTTTTATTGTTGTATTGACATTCATCATATTTTTATAACAAACATGGATAAAATACTGCACGATTGAAATTCTTTATTTCAATAAGAAACTAATTCAATACATACCCTTTACCTCTTCGTTTTCCGTAAGTAAATATTTCAGAGCTTTGATTGGGGGAACCACGAGCTTTGTAATGTCACGTGATTCCAAAATGGCTACTGTGACCTGAAATTATGAATTATCACAGCTATCATAAAAGACAACTGGCTGTTTTAGAAGCATGCCTCTCTCATTCATACTTTATACAATACTTATCTCTGACAAGTTTAGAATCCTTGAAATGTGTTCCAATTATTTCGAAATGTCTACTACCTGCATCTGCTAGTTCTTCTTTCATACGGCCATGTGACAAGCTTCTCTCATAAGACACTACACGTACAGAGACTGACATGAACTCAACTCTTAGTAAATCTAAACATTTATAATTGCATATTTAAAAATTAAAGTAATAAAAAATACTTATATGTTATACTGTTTATTTTTATGCATATATTTTGGCAACGTACCTTAAAATCTTTAACGGGATAGCCAGGGTTTATAAATATCTTGTGTTCATACGCCCCTTTGACACGTTTAAGAAATTCCTGGTATGTTAAATTGAACGTAGATTTACTGAACGCAGCCACTGCTATTTTGACATTGAACTTCCTCGATTCTCGTGGCCTTGAATAATAATTGCCCAAAAATTAAAAAAAATTAATATCACTGATTTAGATATCAGAGACAGAAAGTGGAAATCAAAGAATTGCGCATATTGATTAGTTTATAAATGAGTATACAACCGAATACATGTCCATGTATATACAAAATGCAGTAAAGTTAAATATATTGTTTCGTGGCATCACGATGGCTCGAGTAATCTTTTCGACAACTTACTCGTAATTGTATTTGGAGAGACATTCCTTACATTAGTTTTAACTAAAATTAAGCTTTTGATACAGGATACATGTGATTTTATAACAAAAACAAATGCAAATCAATAATCAATCATTACTTTCCGCGATCAACTATGATGAAATGTCATTTTGCGACACATTTTTCTGTTTTCAAATGTTTTTGGGTAGTACATTATATAATTTCCATGGAAACTAAGTAAATGGTTACTTTATAATTACTTTTGACTGACAAGTCCGGCTGTCTGTCCTCTTTTCTTTGCTCTCTCATAATCTTTCTTTGCTTCACCTTTGTCCTTTACTATACCGGGATATATCTCACCATCTATCTCACTGTTAGTTGTAAAAACAACTTTAAGTCATATTCATTATATAAACCTATCACAAAATGTTAAAATCAGAATTTCTTTTTAGATATAAGATTTTAAATAGAATATTTCATGCACGATGATGGTTGAAGCATAAATGTTGAAAATGCTCCTCAGACTTTATACTTATTTCATATTTGGTAAACGGTTATCTAAGTTTCGCGCCATTTGAACTGCTTAAACTAATTTATTTACACATTTGTATATATCTATTACTGTAAAAAAAAACTGGAATTTCTTGCTCACTTTTGTTCAGAATACATACCAGAAAATTTGCGCGACTTTTGCAAGTGCCTAGAAAATCTTTGTAAAAATATGCCATGGACGTCTTTATATAGTTATCGAAATGAAACAAACCACACGCTTTGAAATAAATGAATGAAGTGAACAGCAGTTTCTTCATATGAATTTGTACATACAGAGTAAAGTTTGAAATAAAGGCCTCCTCTGGTAGGAAGACATTGAAAACAGTCTCCTGTGTGTAGTTAGCCGGGTTGGCCACTCGGCTGGTGACCAGTGTAGTAGCAAAGCGGTACTGAACATCCGTTCTAACATGAAGGGAGTAGATACTTGGAGACTGAAACTGTTTAACTTGATCATGATCATTTTGAATAAACACAAACATATGTGAGATTATGGACACCGAATTATATATACTTGTTACAATAAATTGCAATATATATATTAATAAATGTGTCAAAGATAATTCAGTTATCAATCAGTAATAATCATAAAGATTTATAATACAGGAAAAATGTATAAGCTAACCATTATTTCATCCTCCTTGTCGTGACTAAAAGAGCAGCGGCCATTAAAGATGCAAAAATGTGCTGAAATACTACTACTGTATTAAACAACGTTTCAAAGAGGAAAATTTTACCTTTGCTGGGACAACAAGTACTAGAATCGTCAGAAAAAGAATTGAACACTTGACCGACATCATACTGATAACTGAAGCAAAAATATTCTATCAGCACGACCAGTAACAGCAAATATTAAGTATAAAAGGCAACAACAAATATCTGGTAAACAAGACAACTACAAATATCAAGTAAACAAGGTTATAACAAATATCTAGTAAACAAGACAACTACAAATATCTAGTAAACAAGGTTATAACAAATATATAGTAAACAAGGTAACAACACATATCTGGTAAACAGGACAACAATAAATATACATGTATATTAAACAAGACAACAACAAATATCTAGTTAACAGGTTATAACAAATATCTCGTAAACAATGCAACAACAAATACCTGGTAAACAAGGTAACAACAAATATATAGTAAACAAGACAACTACAAATATCTAGTAAACAAGGTTATAACAAATATCTAGTAAACTAGGTAACAACAAATATCAAGTAAACAAGATAACAACACATATCTTAAATACAAGATAACAACAAATATCTAGTAAACAAGGTAACAGCAAATATCTAGTAAACAAGGTAACATCAAATATCTAGCAAACAAGATAACAACTCATTTCTAGTAAACAAGGTAACAACAAATATCTAGTAAACAATGTAACAACAAATATCAAGTAAACAAGAATAACAACAAATACATTGTATCTTTAATACTAGATAACAAGACATATCTAGTAAACAAGGTAACAACAAATATCTAGTAAACAATGTAACAACAAATATCAAGTAAACAAGAATAACAACAAATACATTGTATCTTTAATACTAGATAACAAGACATATCTAGTAAACAAGGTAACAAAAAATATCTAGGAAACAAGGTAACAACAAATATCTAGTAAACAAGATAAACGTCGAACACGATAACGTTTATATCAATCGGTCATACTATGATATAATGAGTTGTGAGTACATTTTGCATTTCTTTTGCAATATAGAAGAATAATGGTGGATATGGACACGTAAATCCGGGTAGCGTAGTGGTTAGAGACTCTAGATTATGAAGAGAAAGTTAAGAACAATTTTTTCCCGAGTTCAAATCTGCAATTGTGCAATTATTTTTTGTGTTTGTATGGTTTTTACTTTCAAAAAACATATTTATATTCTCTTATAAACCTGTGATTTATAATTTTGTATAATTTAAAGTTCACCTTACAACGATTTAGCAAAATTGAATGAATTTGACTTTAACAGTCCTTGAACAGATTGAATAGTTTTGTCAATTTAATACTATTAAAAACTCTGAATTCAATTTGCTACATTTTTTAATGTGACGGAAACGTACTTGATGTGTAACTCTATTGCCTCCCTTTTCTATAATTTCGCCATTTGTATTGGAAAAATATAATAATGTATATGTAAATTTATCATGGTATAAAGAGTAGGTATTTTAATTATTTTAACTTTCAAATCTGTATAACTTTAGGGTATCATTCAAAGTGTTTGTATTTGAAATTGTATATCTATTGTTCACAGTAGTTCATAAGAGAAATAACTTTAAGTAATTGACGCTTATAAGATTTTGTTAGAATCAGTATCAAGAAACGTTTTAATTTTATTAGCCAATCAAAATCATTGTTTTCATTCACTGCGGAGATGGTTCACTCACTAGTATAAATACAGCAAGCGCAGCGCAAAAGATTCAGTTTGGTTTCGTCCGTAAGGCAGATCAGAGCAGTATTATATTTACTAGTACTGATGCATCTTAGATATCCGGTGCTAAAAATATCTTGCTGCTTATGTGAAACCTCATGGACAAACGTTCGATTGAAGAAAGTTTGAGAAATGGGTATTTTAAGTTGGTTTGAATATGTATGTGTATAGAAGGGAACGACGTAGTAAATACATACTTGTGTACAGAAATCGCAGATAAATGGCACTAAGGACATTTTACTATATCTGTCAAACCTCTGAATAATTGTTCTAGGGAAATATATATTTGAAATATGTTTGGTTATGTCCTTGTTAGAGTCGGATCGTAATGATAGTAGCATTTTCATGTACACAGAATCTCATATATCTGGTACTGAAATGTTCTATTGTTTCAGTAAGACCTCTCGGGCAAACGGTTGATTAGAAATATTATGGTTGAAGTTAAAGCTTATATATATAGTTACTAGTACACAGAAATCTCGGATATCTGGTACTAAGGATGATATATATTTATAAGGCAAATGATTATTGAGTAACTATTTGTTATCAATGTGTGAATTATTGTATCTTTAGAAAGGAATGTAGGATGAGAGATTGTTGAAATGTTAAAGTAGGGGAATGAAGGATAGGTTAAGCTTTCGACTGGTATATGTTTGAGAATTGTTGTTGAGAAAATAAATTGTGTCTTGGAATAAATATTTTTGACTGAATTTAGAAATATATCAAGATTGTCATTTTGAATGAATGATGTTTTGTTTTTGTTTTTTTTTTCAATCATAAGGATAAGTATCCCGAGAAAAATTACGTGTATTTGCATTAAAGAATGTCAAGAATATTAAGATTATTGTGATTTTATTTTGTAGCAACTAGATTAAATAATCATCGACCGCTCGGTACACGCTACATAATTTCGGCTCAATTGTATATTTATATATATTTAAATAAAAACAAAAATTTTAAGCGAATAAGTGTGTAAAACTATATGTTCTCAAATAGTATTGCATGAACTAAATTCACTAGGAACTAAAATCCTGATCGTTGAAATAAATATATTAAAAAAATATTGGAAAGGAAAAATGCCCTTTCCATGAATCGAACCGGGGTCTTTACTCTTACGAAGCCGACACTCAACCACTACGCTTTTACGCTGAACAGTTAGAAATGAGTAATTATTTAGGTGATTAAAGATTTAGGCAATAAAATAATATGCTTTTATATAAGAATTATCGACACCCCTATTTGTCAATATTGATGTAAACAGATAATGAAAGGAATAGCGAATTCGAGCTTTTTTGTGTCAACAATATCTAGTAAACAATATAACAACAAATATCTAGTAAACAATATAACAACAAATATCTAGTAAACAATGTAACAACAAATACGTAGTAGACCATGTAACAACACTTATCTAGTAAACAAGGTAACATCAAATATCTAGCTAACAAGATAACAACAAATATTTAGTAAACAAGGTAACATCAAATATCTAGTTAACAAGCAAATTCGTTGAATTTATATCCCCCGCCGAGTACTGGTTATTACTAACACAACAACTGAAGACATAAGGCTTTATTTATATATTTATCATGGCGTAGAAAGTAATATTCTTAGTACATAATAAATATTCAGGGCAATAACAGAGCCTTACTGTTAAATAGTAATATCTGGACATGGCAATGAGATGTAAATTGCCTTTTTGTATCTATGGTTCCCATAACGTTTTGTTGAAATCAATACAGCAGTTGCAAAGAAATAGCCATATTGCTCTATATGTACACTACATAACTAATCAAGGACCATAACTCTGTAATGAAGGGTCTGCATGGTCTGAACAAGGCAACAAAGTATGCACATCTCAACCTTGGTATCAATGGTTCCTATAAAGTTTAATTGAATTCCAGCAAGTAGTTGCAGAGAAGCATAACTAAACAAGGGTCATAACTCCGAGTTAGTGTCTGACCGGTACAAGGCGATGACATGCGCATCTCCTCTTGTTTTTGAAGGTTCCATAAAGTTGGCCCTATATGCATACTGCATAACTAATCAAGGGCCATAACTCTGAGTTAAAGTGTCTGACCAGAACAAGGCGACTATATGTGCATCTCCTCTTGGTATTGAAGGTTCCCATAAAGTTCCGTTGTAAACTCCAGCAAGTAGTTGCAGAGAAGAAGCATGAAAATGATTATTGCTCTATATGCATACTGCATAACTAATCAAGCGCCATTACTCTGAGTTAAAGGGTCTGACCGGAACAAGCCGACGATATGTTGGTATTGAAGGTTCCCATAAAAGTTCGTTGAATTTAAGCCAGTAGTTGCTGAGAAGTAGCACGGAAACGATTATTGCGCTATATGCAAACTGCATAAGTAATCATGGACCATAACTCTGAGTTAAAGTGTCTGACCAGAACAAGGCGACTATATGTGCATGTCCTCTTGGTATTGAAGGTTCCCATAAAGTTTCGTTGAATTCCAGCCAGTAGTTGCAGAGAACTAGCATGGAAACAATTATTGCTCTATATGCATACTGCACATTTTATCAAGAACCATAACTCGAGTTAAAGTGTCTGACCGGAACAAGGCAACAATACGCACATCTCCTCTTGGTATTGAAGGTTCCCATAAAGTTTCGTTGAATTCCAGCCAGTAGTTGCAGTGAAGTAGCGCGAAAACGATTTTTGCTCTATATGCTTACTGCATAACTAATCAAGGGCCATAACTCTGAGTTAAATTGTCTGACCAAAACAAGGCGACGAAATGCGCATCATCTCTTGGTATTAAAGGTTCCCATAAAGTTTCATTAAATTCCAGCTAGTAGTTGTAGAGACGTTGTGCGGAAACAATTTTTGTTCTATATGCACACTGCAAAACTTATCAAGGGCCATAACTCTGAGTTAAAAAGTCCGACTGGAACAAGCCGACGAAATGCGCATCTCCTGTTGCTATTGATGATTCCCATAAAGTTTCATTGAATTCCAGCCAGTAGTGGCAGAGAACTACCGCGGAAACGAAATTCGGACGGACGGATGGACGGAAGGACGGACGGACAACGCAAAAACAATATCCCCCGATCTATCGGCGGGGAATAACAAGATAACATAATATCTAGTAAAAAAGGAAACATCAAATATCTAGTTAACAAGATAAGAACAAATATCTAGTAAACAAGATAACAACAAATATCTAGTAAACAAGGTAACATCAAATATCTAGTTAATAAGATAACAACAAATATCTAGTAAACAAGGTAACAACACATATCTGAAATACAAGGTAACAACACATATCTGAAATACAAGGTAACAACACATATCTGAAGTACTAAGTAACAATAAATGTCTGGAATACAAGGTAACAATTAATATCGAGTAAACAAGGTAACAACAAATATTTAGTAAACAAGATTCAACAAATATGTGGTTAACAGGGTTACACCAATTTTTTGGTAAAGAAGGTACAACAAATATCTGGTAAACAGGGTTACACCAATTATTTGGTAAAGAAGGTAACAACAAATATTTGGAATGCAAGGTAGCAGGAAACATCTCATATGCAAAGAAATGGCAAAATAAGTGGTATACGAACTTTATTATGCTGTAACAATATACTTTTCTTACATAAAATGTTACAGAAAAATATCTTTGTATACGTAGTAGCAGCAAATACAGTATAAGGTAAACAAAGAAATAGCAAATATAAAAAAGTTACAACAAAATATCTGGTATAAATGTTTGTTAAATGTTTCAAAACATTTTAGATTTACCTATTATCCCGTCTGTATTGACAAAAACATGCGATAATGACTACATAAAATCGTCTGGAATTTATGTTCAGTAAGGAGTAAAGATATCTCCCTGCAAAGTCGTAAAATAATTACGGTTAAATTTCTCTGCTTCTAGGTAGTGATGATGTTTAATGTACTAAACGATTATTCCGGCGAAAGATATAAAACATTCATTCTGAGAAAATCTCTGTATTGTATACAGTAAGCCGTACATTCTTAAGGTATGGTGGCTGATTTGGAACACTTTTGTGCGTCGTGTGCAGTGTCGCCAGCGACAGCACGATAAAGCGCCAAACGGCGCGTTGTCGCACTGTCGTCTTATCGCTAACAAAGCACACCAAATGGCGTTCGCTAGCGACAAGACGAAAAGGGGATAACGATATAGGTTGTGGTGTCACTATCGACAACGCAATGCGCAAAGTGTACCAAATCAGCCACCATAGTTAGGCATAGCATCTAGAGAAATATACAAAAGTAGACTTTAAATTAAAATAACGATGTTTAATTGGTTCAGCACTGATAAATGATGCAATGTCGTATAATTTACATTATGCTGTTAAATGATGTAACGTCGCATAATTGATATAACGTAGAGAATCGAAAAAGTAGGTTATCTGATTTGTATGAGGGGGCATAGCCCCAGAGTATAAATCAGATTGCGGAGTGTTTTGATGTTATTTCTCTTTTGAATCATAGGCAAAAATAAAAATACGTTCCTGTTGTTACAATTTAAAACCCAGAAAAAAACAATGAACGAGCATCTGAATATTACTATTCCTATCGCTATCCCTTTCTCTGTCGTCACAGCAAATAAACTCAAGAAAAAATAAGCCATAAAAATAATCAATGGGCAATCTATGGAATGCGGGTAACTTATACCTGCAGTACAGTTAAGGCACTGTGCATATATGTGTAGACAAATGTTCAACGGAAAGGTCCCCTAACTATAATACAATTATGTAACATCGTACGTTGTGACATTGTGAAATATGAAAAAAAGATCTCTGTTAAATTGATGTAACGTTGCATAATTGATGTAACATCGCATATCGTTACAAAGTGGCATATCCTTTCAAATTTAATAATTCAAAACCTTTTTATGTTGCCCTCAATTTTTATTAACGTTTTATCTTCTTCCAGAATGGAATTAGAACTTTTTTGAATATATGCCACTCATTTTGTAAAGTATTCAAAAAAAGGTTGAAATATCAACAAATGATAGATAAATCAAACGAAAAAAAAAACATCTAAAAGATAAATACAATAGATATTTTATTGAGCACATTAAAGAAGCTCCATAAATAATTTAATTATTAAGCGTAAAATCTTTGACTCACAGAAAATTAAGATATTGCAAGAAAAGCTGTTACACCTTAATTAGGTTTTTTTTTACTGATGAATATTTTCAGATAAAACTTTTTTATGCATAACTTTTTAATATTTATCTATGTTCTTCCTAATTATTGAGCGTGCACATGGCGACTAGTAGATATACATTCGTCTTTACAGCAATGGGAAAAATTTTAGACTTGATTTTATGTATCTTTTATATTGTTTTAACAAAATCACACTGTTTTAAAATTTTCTAAAAAAATTGCTTTTCTGGTGTACAACATGTCACTGAGCTTTAAGGAATTAGAATTAATGTTTAACTAAAGTGATAGTGCCATGTTTGAATGTCATATTCTTTTTATCATTATCTAATTTTATTTACCCAATAAATAACATGCCAATGAGTAATACTGTACAAGAAGTCAATGAAAATCTTCAAGCCAGTCTATAGTCGACCGTTCTAAAACTTAACATTTGAGAGAAGTTTCGACTAAGGCAGTGTCACTCACTTCATTTGCTCCGCCTCTGTTGAAGTTCGGCGCCGCCTTAAATTGTCACCAAATTTAATATGATGCTTACTCTGTATGCTAGCATTTAGTCTTCGTTGACGTAGGGTAGTGAACTAGGACAACTTTGATCAATATCACTTCCCTGCAACATTATGACGAATCATTAAATTGCAGGTTACAAAGTCTAAACCACGCCTTCTATCAGAGTGGCGGTTCTCTCCCAATCGTAAAGAAAGTACGCTTAGCTCACAGACCCATTAATATGCAATTTTGTCTTTAATCAAGCTGTTTTATCTCTTAGAAACAAGAAAACAAGACGTAACTTTGAGTTGATTATATTTAACAATTTATTCATAACTATTATTTGACATTACAGACATATTTTTGCTATTTGTAAAATAACAGAACAATTCGTCCTCAAAATCATTCGAACATTATGCAATGCGCACCAATATTTAAATGGACATATCTTCGGCGCAACGAAGATATTTTTTTACCTCTGTCTTTGTCTTAAATTTATTTTAAGTATACCAATCATTTCAATTTTACTTGTTATCCAATTTATTTTGTTTCAATCTATGTCGCAACAGGCAAACCTTTCAGAATATCAGACAAGAAGTTACTTTGGGATTAGGTTCTATTTTTTTCACAAAAAAAATGCAACGTAATAATTAAACAACGAGTACATACCAAGGACACGGAGAAAAAATTGACTAGTGCATCGGATATTCAGCTGTAATAGAGAACAATTTTCAAGGCTGATTTTGTGCATTACCGTTCACATCATTTGGCGGCGTCTTTGATGTGCAGCATTAACATTTAACTTGTTTACGCCTGATAAATACTTCGAATATAATTTCTTGTTACCAGCTGTATTGCTAAAATATGAGTCATTCTGGAAACTGAATTGTTTTCAACTATCACAGAAGTTGTAATTTTATCATGCTCACTCAGACATAAAGCTTAAAATACAGCAACAAACTTACACACATAATGAAAACATAGGGATTGTGTTTTAAGAGAAAGAACATATAAACGCAAGGCTATCTGATTTGTACGAGGGGGCGTAGCACCCAGTATTAATCAGAGTACCGAGTGTTTTGATGTTCTTTCTCTTTTGTATCATAGTCAAACATAAAAACATATTCCCTGTTGTCACAATATGAAACCACAGAAAAAAGTAACCAATGAACGAGCATCTGCATATGATATTTCTATCGCTTTCCCTTCCTTACTCTGCCGTCACAATAAGTAAATCCCAGCAAAAATGAGCCACTTGAGTGCAGGTTAATTAATAAATACCTGCATTCCAGTTAACGCACGGTGAATGTATATGTATACGGTTTAACCATAACACACTTTCAACAGAAAGGTCCCCAAATTATGATACAATGATCATTGTGCAATTTGAAAATAACAGCCACTTAACATATTAACATAAAAAGATGATTGTGTGTTTTGATTTATAGAAAATACTTTACATAATCCATATTAATTCTTCAACATTAAGACGAACAACTATCAATAGAAACACATTCACATTCAAACTAACTTAGTTTGTGTGCGGAATATTTTATTTAAAAGCCAGGCTGCAAATTTGATAAAGAGGTAGATACAATTTAATAAACGTAAATAGGATCTGTCGATTTCGAGTCAACTCATTCCGTGGACAACTCGTCACCTTTTTGGTGTCAAGCCGTCCCGTGATCAACTCGTCCCCTAACTTGTCCCCTATTTTTTATTATGAATATTTGATAAATTATCAGAGAATTTAAGATATTTTTTAAGAAAGCCTTGCAAGATAATCATTAAATTTGACACTGGGATACATTTTTACCTTTTCATGTGCTATATATTATACGGCTAAGTTTAGTTTTAGCTTTTCTCAATCATAATTATATGCATTATCTGACAACTTGGTTATTTTATCAACTTACAAACAAAAACAAAGAACATGAAGACGATCACATATCAATAACATTTATTGTAAAAAATCCGGAACATATCTTTATACTTGAATAACGCTTGTCTCAACTATTCATGTGAAAATCGTGAAAGTTATTAAATAAATGAAATGCCTTTTACCCCAAAATAATAAAATCACGGACTGTAATTACAGAAATTAAAGTTTTGATAAAATGTTTATTAACTTAAATACGTTTTATAGTACAATGTATATAAAACAACAACAACAACAACAAAAATCTGGAACTCATTAATTAAATTTTGATTTCGTGCGAGAATCAATAAAAAACCTTTCATTTAATGATTTCCTGATATTAGGATATCTGTTAATGCTTTTTAAAAATGTTTTAAAACAGTTATATAGTATATTACGCTATATATGCGCTACAAATATTATTGTATGGGTTTTTGCACTTCTAATTTCTGTTAATATGTCGTCATCCTTTATTAATCAATTTAGGTTGAGATAAAGATCATAGCGGAGGAAAATATTGTTTTAATTACCATTGAAAGCTACAATAAGTTCAACGAATATGAATCCAAATTTGGAAAAAGAAGTTAAACATTTATGTTGAATGTTTGCAATTTTACCTATGTCTATATAGTATAATGATATCAAAGCTATGCAGATGTACCTAAATATCATAAGAACGCATGTCAAAACACATCATTTTATTAATTATCCGATTTAAACAAATTCATTTAGATTTTATTACAGCAAAAAGATTGATATAAATCGTTGTCTTACATAATAGAATTATTTCACGACAAAGATTCACAATTCAATACAGTTAAACTTCGTTCGCTCGAACTCGGATCGCTCGAATACCTCCCTTCGCTCGAACTCATCGCCCAGTCCCGGCAAAATTCCTATATACATTTTGTAACTTAAATACGCTTAATCCATGTTAAATAAATAGCTGAACAAATTCTGGCTAATAACTTATTTGATTTACTTTGTGGTATAAATTAGTTGATAAAAATATAAAGTGGTACTTTGCCTTATCTCACTGAAACACTTTTTATCACCTTAACACCTTTGTGTGAACAGAATCATTAACATTTGTAGTTTAAACAAGTATTATTCCTTTCTTTTTCTGATTCATACTGTGCTTAATTTTGCTTTATTAGATGTAATTAGGTTTTACGTAACAATTGTCTATTGAACTTTGTCAATTACTCTGTATGTAGTAATGAGCATGTTTTTGCATTGATTCCGTCGCATATCAGCGGAGGTAAATGTTATCACTGCCGATATAGAATAATTTTAAACTATCCCGGCCCTTTCAGCTGTAAGCTTACGTGAGACACCAACACGAACACAAAATTCTTCAAGCTTATATTCAGGCTTTAGGTATAAGTTAAAGATTCTATGTGAGAATGACATGTTTTCTATGACTTATCAATACAAGATTTCAATAATTGTCTTAACGTGATTTTTCGGCTCTTTCTTTTCAATGTCCGATTAAGGACCACGAATCATAAAAAAATAATCGTTCGCACTCGAAGGGAAATAGGTCCGGATGAACAGATTCAATAAAGCTGCATGAGCTTTTTTTTTCTCCTTTTTTTCTTAAATTCCCATTATTCCCAAGAAATGTCTTTATTATTATTTACTCAAAGCTTTTAATTTTTGATATGCTGTTATAGACCTTTTTACGACGCGGTCTGTTGCTATGAAAAATCGACCGGAAGTAGTATTTCCCTGCACATGCGCAATCTGTGTAGGGCAAAAAAAGCATTGTCTAACATAGAAATATAGAAGAAGTTCATAGATTATTCCTAGTTAGTGTAAGGTAGAAGTAGAAAATTGTATAAAATACCTTTAAACAAAAATAGAAAAGATTCCCTTATAGTTTTGTTGCCAAGATTGCCATAAAAAGGCATGGAAAAAGGAAATTGTTTAAGAATTCCCCCCTACGGTTGGCCCGCTAACGGTCAAGGACCTGGCATTGAGATTTTTTTTTAAAGAAAATGTGGTGGAATTATATCTTTTTATTCAAATGGGAGTCAACTAAATTGTTGTTTAAATAGTTCATAAAAAACATAAAAGAAATTTTATAACATATGAAATCGAGGTTAATTAGCATTCTGAAAATATTCAGAACAGGCCCAGTGATAATGCATTTTAAATGTTCAGTTTACCTGATTTTATCCTTTATTTGACTTTGATGCAAAACATATAACTTTTAAGTCACATAAATATTTTTTAAATAGTTATTTTTTTCCTTCAAAATCTTTAAGGAAAGTGAAATGACACTCATTTTAGCCGGTTCATCGTAACACATGTTCATATTTGTTTAATACAAGTCACACTAATTGTCACTTCGCAAATCAATAAACATTGATGAGATCGGTATATATAAAAGTTACTTAAATTACGATTTTCATAATTGTACGTGATAAACTGTGTCATACGGTTGAATGATATTGATAAAACAAACAACCACGGTGGCGTGTCAATCTGTTTCACACTTACCGCCTGGCCAATCCAAAGGAAGTGCACAATACACATTGTGTAATATTATGTAATACAGGGGTAAACATTTTTAATCTTTAACAGCCTGCTGTTTAAATTTAAATTACGGATGAAAAATGCGTCTAATGATACCTTTAACAGACGTCTTTTGTATGCGCCTTTGACCATTGGATTATTATCTGTCATAAATATCAATTGACGTTTTAAGTACTTACCGCATTAAGTCATCCCAAAATTATTGTTTTCTGGTTAATATAACATGGATCACGACTATTAAAGCCTTAAAGTATCTCATACACTGTGCGCTTTTGCCCTTCGCAGAATGCGCATGCTGAAATGCAACATTTGTTGCTATGAAAGAATCATATTGTAAAAAGGGATTTAGTTTTCAAAGTCACTTACTAGATTAATACGAGTCTGAATTATCTATTTCCTTTGTTGCTTTTTGGCGAGCAATGCAATGGTAGTGATGTAATATTTTATTTAGCAGTCAAAATACTACTTTGTTTACATTTTCTACGTGTATGACAAACAATGTCCCATTTAACGCCTCTTTCTGTATGTGATAAACATTTAACATGCACTAAAATCATTAGTTTAACATTATAATTTCATTTCATTTATTTATTGGCAATCAGCAATACATTTGCATTTGGCCATTTACAAACAAACAAAAACTGATGGCAAAGACTATTATATACATAACTAACATAGACAAATAATGAAGTACAATATACGATCAGAAGACAGGTAAACTTTCAAGGGTATTTTGACGTAAACACAATGCTTCTTTTATATACTTTGCTAGATAAAACATATATTTTTTACTTTTATTTGACATCAATGCATTGAACTTTTGTAGAGTTGGCCATGAACACTGGCCCAAATATTTTGATCTAATACTACTGTAACTTGAGCAACACATAACAAAATTATATTCTGACTCTACAGCATTTTGGTTACATAGTTTGCACAATCTATTACTTCTTTTAATATCATTATATCTTCCTAATTCTATATCTAAACTATGTGAGCACAATCTTAAGCATGTCAAATGCTGCCTTAGCTTATCATTCAATATAACATCCAAGTACTTTTCAAAACAAAATTCAGTTTTATATTTGCAATAACAATCTAATTTTGACATAGAATTAATATTTAAACTCTATTCTTGAATAAATTGATCTCGTATTCTAGATTTTATCAAAAGGTATTAATTAACCCTAGGATCAAATGTCAACCTTATATCTGAAAAACCTAAATGATCTATAATAGAATTCATTCTACTAGCCCAACTAGAGGTACTTACATTATTATATAAATCATTAAACATTTGATAAATAGGTAAATCATTACTTTTCATGATTTTCAACCAAAATTTAATGCTTCTTTCTTTACATATAACTGACAGAGGCACTCGGCCGAGTTCACCATATACCGCATATGTAGGAGTTTGTTTCTTCACGCCTAATATATATTTACAAAATCGAATATGTAATTTATCTACCTCTTTATAATTATAAGCACCCCAAACTTCACATCCATACGTTAATATAGGGACAATCATACTATCAAAAAGAAATAACTTGGTACGAATATCTAGACTAACATTATCAAAAACGTTTAAAAGATTATTATACGCCCTAAGAGCTTGCTAATGCAGTGCTTTTACAGCATTTACAAGAGTACCAGTGTAAGTAAACTTGATTCCAAGATAAATAAATTGTCAACAATTTCAATTTTTTCGTTATCTATATAGAAGTCAGGATATACAGTTTGTTTTCTCTTTTCAAAACCACAAATTTTTGTTTTACTAACGTTTATTTTCAAACCCCATTTTTAAGAATAATGTTGCACAGCATTAATTTAAGCCTGTAGGCTATTTGGATCCGTCGTAAATAATACAACATCATCAGCAAATAAAATCATATACCTAGACAAAAGTTCAAAGTCCCTTTCAGTCAAAGCATTAAAATCCAAATTTTCAGAAATATCATTGATGAAAAGTAGAAAAAGTAGAGGAGACAAAGGTTCTCCCTGCTTTAAACCTATCGTTACATTAAAGAAGTCTGACATATTCATGTTATTTGACAATTTCACACAAGCTTGAACCTTTAAATATATACATTTGATCATATTTGTCATTTTACAGCTAATTCCTGATTGTAACAGTTTATTCCATAATTTATCTCTACAAACAGTATCAAATGCTCTTTGGTAATCAATAAAAATACACCAGAGTTTTGATTTTTTTGATAGAACCTTCTGTATAATAGCATGAAGTAGGGAAATAGCATCTGCTGTAGAGCGACTAACCATACTGAGAATCATTAAAAACATGTTCTTGTTCACACCAGCTATTAATACGATTTCTTAATATCAAAGAAAATATCTTCCCTATAACATTTATTAATGTAATACCTCTATAATTCACAGGTATATTTTTATCACCTTTTTAATATAGCGGAACAATAACTCCTTTAGACCATGCTTCAGGATATAAACAGTTATTATAAATATAGTTAAATATTGTACATAAATAGGGAGATATAACATTGTTTGCATCAATAAAAAAATCGGCTACATTATTGTCATAGTCACAACTTTTGTATCTTTTCAAAGAAGATATTGTTTTTTGGACCTCTTCCACAGAAATTTCTCTATCAAGAAAATCAATATTTACAGTTTCGTGACTCTCTTGTGAAAATTCATCACGTTCCGACTGGCTTTGACTATCATTAGACATATTTTTAAAATAATTTTTAAACCCCTCAAGATTAGCATTAGATTCAAATCCACCTGTATTTCTAAATTTTTTAATATATTTCCAAAATTTACGAGGAGACGTTTTACTAATATCAGACATTTTTATTTTTTCTCTATGAAAATACTTGCTTTTAGCCGCCTCTTTAACTTTAATTTATTTTTTCCTACAAGTAAGCAAAACTAATTTATTTTCTTCGGATTTAACGCTAGCATAACGTCTCTTCGCACCCAAAAATAACTTTTTTGCATGTCTACAATCATCATTGAACCATAGCGATTTCCGCTTCTTTTGTTTTGGACAATTATTATACGTCTTACCGTAACATGAATATGAAATATCATAAACTCTGTCAGAAAAACATGTCACACATTGATTGATATATATTATATTATAATAATTGACTAGTGCATCGGATATTCAGCTGTAATAGAGAACGATTTTCAAGGCTGATTTTGTGCATTACCGTTCACATCATTTGGCGGCGTCTTTGATGTGCAGCATCAACATTTAACTTGTTTACGCCTGATAAATACTTCGAACATAATTCCTTATTACCAGCTGTATTGCTAAAATATGAGTCATTCTGGAAACTGAATTGTTTTCAACTATCACAGAAGTTGTAATTTTATCATGCTCACTCAGACACACAGCTTAAAGTACAGCAACAAACTTACACACATAATGAAAACATAGGGATTGTGTTTTAAGAGAAAGAACATCGAAAGACGAGGCTATCTGATTTGTACGAGAGGGCGTAGCACCCAGTATTAATCAGATTACCGAGTGTTTTGATGTTCTTTCTCTTTTGTATCATAGTCAAACATAAAAACATATTACCTGTTGTCACAATATGAAACCATAGAAAAAAGTAACCAATGAACGAGCATCTGCATAAGATATTTCTATCGCTTTCCCTTACTCTGCCGTCACTATAAGTAAATCCCAGCAAAAATGAGCTACTTTGGAGTGAAGGTTAGCTAATAATTACCTGCAGTCCAGTTGCATGTATATGTATACGGTTTAATCATGACACACTTTCAACAAAAAGGTCCCAAAATTATGATACAATGATAATTGTGCGATTTGAAAATAACAGACACTTAACACATTAACATAAAAAGATAATTGTGTGTTTTGATTTATAGCAAAATACTATACATAATCCATATTAATTCTTCAACATTAACCCTTTACCTCCTATATACGCGAAACAACGCATTTTCGGCCCCCCCCTTTTTTAGGCCTCAAATAGTGAAAAAAATGTCCTATTTGGGCCCCAAACACATGTTTTCGTTTGAAAAATGTTGCTAAAAAAATGAGCACTTTTTCGGCGCCGACCCCTATCCAAAAGATACATCAGGGGGTTGCCAGATGTGCCCCCTTCTGTTAGGGGGGTTTGAAGGGGGGCGGAGTACCTCTCATCGCCAAGAAAATTTTGGACTTGTGAGAGGCTAAAAATGACCCCAGGTCGATCATAATGTAACGTGTAACCTACGCTGAAAAGCCTTTGACTCTATCTCAATCCCTTGAGAAGTTGCAGCACTTTGAATTAAATTTTGATGGAAAAAATCGAGGCAAAAATAGTGATTTTGGCAATTTTGAGATGTCCCTTCGTTGCCATGGTAACAGGAAATTTAAGACTGAGCATGTCGTTATGTACAAAGGCAATGGTCCAGTCAACATTTGTGCCAAGTTTGATTAGTATTGAAGCATTTTTCATAGTTTCATAGCAGTTTGAACTTGTAACAGGAGGCTTTTCAGTGAAAACGGCAATTTTTCACAATATGCTCATTGGGGAAAGGGTTAAGACGAACAGCTATCAATAGAAACGCATTCACATTCAAACTAACTTAGTTTGTGTGCGGAATATTTTATTTAAAAGCCAGGCTGCGAATTTGATAAAGAGGTAGATACAATAAATTAAACGTAAATAGGATCTGTCGATTTCTCTATGTGATAAACATTTAACATGCACTTAAATCATTACTTTAACATGCTAAAACTAATGGTTGCCATTTCTGAAGAAGGAAGAATATATTCGTTTTTTGGGCATAGTGTGCCTTAAATACCACGTAAGTATATTTTGACCTGTATGCATAGATATTATAGTTGTTGGGCATATGCCTTTGTAAAGAATAGTATGTAAACGCTAGGATTTGTTAAATTATGTTCTATCACAGATATACATACATACTTTATATGTAGCTCAATTGTTATATTCATGTCCGCTTAAAATAAGCTAAATTCAAGACATATAAATTACATTATTTATATACCAACTTATATGTTTTACGAAGCCGAAAGTACTGCATATACCTGTCGACGAGGTTTGGGATTTGAATATAATTTTTTGAAACTTGGCACTGACTGTCAGACATATTTTACAAGCATAGCTTTATCAAAATTGACTTTATTTTCCGTTGGAAGTAAAATAAATACACAATGCAATTATTAAACCCTCTGTTTTTGTTCACTTTTAAAGTTACGTTGTAGAACTGCTGTCAATTCGTATTCATTTCGAGATTATCATGCATAATCGTCGATTTGTTCCAAAAGTTAGCCATGTACTCTAAATTTTGATTTGCTATCACCACCGACTGAATGAAAATTCCAAGACTGACATTATAACAAAGAAAATTAGCATACAAACACAAAATAACATAAAAGTTAGTTAATCGTTTATTTTATTATTTCTCTTCTTAACTTGGCAGATGACGAAACTCTTACTGATGTAGATTTAGTTGTTAAAATTACTTCATATATGCAGTCTTTATAGTTCACATGGTTACTTTAATATCTCCGAATTATACTGTTTAAAACTGCTAGATAGAGTGTTTATTCGTATTTAGAATGTTCGGGAAAATGTAGCTTCTTGGGGGTACCTATTTATGCCCAGACACTTTATTTTCAATACTGTTCCTCGCATGAAAATCATATAGTTAAAATATTCATGAAATAATGTCATAAGTCTTATCTATTTTATAATTAAACATATTATGAAAATGAAAAATATGGAACTTGTACATTGGACATACTCTTCATGTGTATTCATCATTAATCATTTAAATGTACCCGTTTTTAAACTTCACTTTCCTTATAGAAGATAGATAGATAGATACTTTTATTTCCTCCAATATTTGAAGAGCTGAAAATTTGAAATAGTAACTCAAAAAAATAGTTTGACTTCCTATGCTTATAGAACATGTGATATTAAAATCACTTTATGTAATAAAACGACGAATATCTGCAGTTATTCAAAACTGACATATGTTTCATTTTAAAACGTAAAACGTCTAGCTATCTTTTCCGTGCAAGCTATAGCTGGGATAAAAAAAATCCTAGGTGTAAGTTAACACTTTTATGACATATATAGGGTTTTTAAATATTCATCATAAAAGACAATGACAGGTGCACATTACTTACATGCATTTGTTTCCTACAAGTAAATATTCCAAACGTATTTTATATCACGTTGTTCTTCATTTAAATTCCCAAGCGAGAATATAAACAAATGTACATCAAAATATGATAGTGAACTGCCAAGGTTACCGGATTACCTGCTTTTGCAGCTGTTCAGTTAGTTAGAAAGGAATGAGATTGGTTGGCAGAACGTCTGATAAACAAACATATCTAAATTGTGTTTGTTTGTTTGTTTGATTTACCACTCTTGTTACATATAACGAACAACTGTATATATTTACGCAGGAGAAGCGGTGAGGGATGGAGCGTTAGGGACTGAAACCGCTGCTCCTAGACAGCCTGACCTGTTGAACTTATTTTTATTAAAAAAGATGTTTCAAATGTAATATATCAAGATATGCTCACTGAAGATAAATGTAGGTCACTTTATCCTTAATTGAAGCCTACATCCCTACTGAGCTCCCCATCGCTTGAATAAAATATATGCTCGAGATCTTTAAACAGGCTAAGGATAACCACACTGTTTAATGTCAACTGTTCTCTTTTAGAACTAGTTGGGTAGCAAGATTATTGACTAGAATTGTCAATTGATCGTTTATTTAATGTCAACTGTTCGATTAAGGGTCGATCAGAAGAGTTAAATTGATCAGTTTCTTCACAAATATTGTCATATGTTCGATTCTAGGATCAATATGCTTAGATTATTTAGTTCCAATTGTTCGTTTTTAGGATCAGCAAAATTAACACACGGCAGATTGATTTTAAGGTCATCATAGTTAAAGTACAATAAATAAAAATGTAAATATATTTTTTCCGTCGGCTTTTAAGCGAGCATTCTAAAGTTTGTTAACATTTTAACAGTATTGTTGTAAATCTAATTAAATATTGTTCATAAGTTATGACTTGAAAAGGAAAACTCCGCGGTAACAATAAAGTTCGTATACGAATTTTAACATGCAAATGAAGACTATATTATTAGCTCGTGTATGCGCTACGTCACAATGATAAAATCTTTTGTCACAGCAAATAGGAGATTTACTTGTGCAAACAAACTTTTACCATTTTAGTTTCACGGTGCATTAGCCCTGTCGTTCACAAAAAGTAATCATCTCATAAAAAGGTCGAAACATCCAGTATTCCTATCTTGAATACCGTTGAATCAACCTTTGGATATGTTGCCTGCTTTTTGACCTGGTCTTTTGACAGCTTATATGCATGTGATATGCTACATTACCTCTGATCCCCTTACATTTCCATTTTATTTAGTGTCGCCCATTGTTTTGAACACATCTGCGGATGTTTCAAAAATTCAGAATTTTACCAGTACATGTCTAATGTTGAATTCTGTTTAAGCCGGCACTAGGGGACGTGAACGGTAACTTGCGCTTTCAAGTACCGTTCATGAACAGCCATAATAAAACCGAGCCTGTAACATTTTCAATTTTGCCGTGTTTAGCTTTCTTGTGGAATTCTGTTTTTATCTATTTCATTCATCTAAAAGTTAATAATTACATTTTGTAAATTTTGAATTTTTCTTCAATTTATGAACAATATCCGGTGATTTCCTTCTACAATTATAGCGAAAATATGATACATGTATATAGGCATGTGTTTAAGGCTATTAAAGGATCTCCACTGAGGTCCAGAGTTCTACAAACAATGATTTATATTCGTCATTGTGTCATTTTCGAAATAATAATAATAATAATAATAATAATAATAAAGATTATTCTGGAAAAAAGACGGAGGGAATTACCTCTGTAAACATTTTCACATAAGCAATTAGTGAAGACCTTCATCAATTAGTACAGAAATCTCGGAAAATATTTTCAGTCTAAAAACCTCAGTGTTTTAAGGGGTCTTCATCTCAATCATTTTACTGTAATTTTTCAAAAACAGAACAGCTTTTTGATGTTACCGAGTTGTATATTTCTATTGTTCACCATTTCTAAATGTGTAAATTTAAAATAGTGATAATTTTAAATATTTGAATTCTTATTGAACATTCAAATGATTAGTTCTTGGGACTTCTATTCTAAGAAATAAATGTCAAACTTGAGAAAATGCATGTTATTTATGTTTTACTATCATATGCTTTAAATCAAGACTATTATATTGTCACACCTTTACATCTACATTGTAATTAAGTTTTTCTCTAAGAGATAAAGTTTTTTAAACCGGATTACTTGTTGATGTAACATGTAATCTGCTAATAAAACTACAAGTATCCGTTACTTTAAATGTGTAACTTTTGTTTTCTACTTTTTTTTGTATAGGGATACAAAACACATGATCTTTTATGTTGCTTAAATCTTACTCCCCATTCTGGTTATGGAATCTTCTATGTTGTGCAATATCACTTAAATTGAATATGACTTAAATTGATATATAACTTTTAGTACGTCAGGTTTGAGACCTACATGGCAGAGTGGTTAGGGTCAGCGTCTTCAAATCACTTGTTACTTACCGCTGTGGTTTCGTATCTCTGACTGAACCGTAAAGATCTGATGGAAGGTCGGTGGTTCTATCAGGTGCATGCTCATGCCTGATATAATGTACTAAGATGCACCTTAGAAAAAATTCCTAACGAATATTTTGTTGAATTACATATAAAACACAGATCGGACCATTTATTCGTAGCATGAAAAACAATACAATATAGACTGTGAAATTAATTCAACTTTATCCTGACAATTGAAATTGCAAAACCTAGACATAATCGAATGTATATTGTTAGAAGAATATGAAAACCACGAACTCTTGTTCGTACCCTGGCGTCGACTTAAGCAGGATCGGCTCTTAAACACTTAACAGTAATTTAATCAGACATGATGAAATATTGAATTTTTTGATAACTCCAAGACGATTTACATGCCGACCTTTCAGTCACCACACTTAAAAGTAAAACGTACAGTCCACTTAGCATCGTTTGAACAATACTTGCGTTAGATATTTCTTTGTATGAAATGTTTACAATATGCGTGCGTATACAAATAGCATCATGTAAAAATCTTTTCTATTTATAAAGAGAGATAAAAACATGGTGGTAGAGCCAGAATTATTCATTAAGCAGTGAATTAAGTGAATATAGTAAATAACACTTAAATGTTTTTCTATTAAGCACCTTAAATTCAATCTATTTTCTTTGTGACAAATATTCCTCAAAATAACGTTACTCAAAATAATAATTCCTTGTCATAATGATGATGATATTTACACATTTTAAAAAAAAAACGTTTCTTTTTTTACTGTATACTTGAATGCAAGTATTTTTTTCTGAAAAACTTACATGGATAATAAAATGAAATATAAGATATCTGAACTTTTAAAACTACACAAATTAGACAAAGCACGTGATTATCTTCCGTTTATTATATTTATCTTATATAACAATCAACGAGGAAACATGCATTACCTTATTGTACAAAATTTTATTGTTATACGAACATATGTTATATTTTTTTAATTTACTGCCGAGATTGCAAATAGGCGATACTTTATGTTAAAACCTTTCTACAACTTGAATACGATGGAGAGAAAAATGATATTTTGTGCATTCTTAAATTAATTTTACGAACAAATTTTTCCCGAACAAATCTTGTTTGTTAGGCATATCTTTGAGAATTTATTTATAGTCAATGACTTAAGCATGCATATATCAAGTTTTAAAGAATCATACAGCAAGAAAGTTTAAACGTAATATTCAAAAAATGCATTTGTTTTGGCCTTTGCATTACAAGAAAAAAGTTATTAAGTGGAATGTGGATTTATCTTACACCTGTACGACCGATTTAATAGTTATAGTAGTGCTGCCACGGCTTTTAATCCCATGATGTATGTATATGAGAAACACAATACCTGCAAGTCAAAAACATTTTTGAGAGAGTAATGACAAATGTTAAGTGATTTTCATTCAGAATGATCTATATAAAATAGGAAGTATACAAAATGCACCTGTTTTTTCTATGCTTACTAATTCATCAATTATAGTACTATTGAAAAAGGAAACGTTTGCTTACAGAAATGTATTTTTTTGTTTCCCAGCATCTTTTATATTTAAAGAAAAAAATATAATCCCGAAAGCGACAAACATTTTAAGATATAACTGAAAAATGTAGCTTTTATATGTCTTGTTTCAAGACAGTCAATAGCCATTCAGTTGTTATGTAAATAATAATCTTAATCAAACTTTCAACAAACTAATATTTAGTGAATATTATTAAAATGCCAATAAAATATTTAAAAAAATGATATGAAGCTTTTGATATTGTTAACATGAACCAATGTTTTGTGGTTTTGTGCTTTTGCGACATTTAAGCAAGTGTAAAACATTTATGGAAAACGATTTATTTGTCAAAACTCTTTCATTTGCTTTATCAATGGATGATGTCGTTTATAAAGCTTCATTAATTTCTGCTAGTGACTAAACAAGATGGAACATACAACTTTCAATTTTTTAGATAAAATAGTATACCTTGAAAATAGGTACACACAATGAATAATATTGGTAAGGTGACAAGACGGTCATTAAACGCTTCGAAATTGTAATAAACTGCCAAAAGCAAATGTTTTAATTTTGCCGAAACATAATTTTTACTATCGTTCAGAATTTTCCGCTACTCTCTAGGACAGAGAGCAAATTCTTGTTCTAAACTTGTTCTAAAACTGTGTGATATGTGACTCAGTAACCGAAAATTATATAAACAAATGTCAAAACTATTGTAGGAAACACAGAAATGTTCGGTCGTAAGGTCAATTCTAGAAAGAAATTGTTTTGTACATTCATAGATTAAAAAAGAGCATTTGATACTATATGTAGAGCACATTTGTAGACAAAACTCTGTAGTTATGATATAAATGGAAAATTAATTTTTCAATGTTGTAAAAATAATTTTTAATAATGCTAAGACATGTGTATTTGTAAATGTGACAATTCAGATTATTTTTCATGTACAACTGGCGTTAGACAGGGAGAAAACCTGTCATCTCTATTTAATGATCTAAATGAATATTTCGAAAATGCAAAAATGTAAATGGAGTAACTTTGATTAATGTCACAGTATCCGAATCATATTTTGATTTACAAAATGCCATACACTTATATCAAACGTATTGTGATAGTTGAAAATTAACTGTTAATACATCGAAAACAAAAGTTATTGTATTTTCGAAAGGAAGACCTTTACAATGTAAGTTAGTTATAAGAATAAAAGTTTAGAAAAAGTTGATGAATTTAAATATTCAGGTGTAACATTTATCAGAAGTGGTTGTTTTTGTTAAGGTTAAAACTGATAAAGCTAATCAGGCCATTAAAGCAATGTATTGTCTTATTGAGAAGTCGAAAAAATTGCACTGACCGATAAATATCAAATAGATTTATTCGATAAATTAGTTAAGCCAATATCATACTTGTGTGTGTACTAGGGTCATGATAACAATGCCATACTAGAAAAAAGTTAACCTGAAATATATAAAACATATATTGGGTCTTAAATCAAGCACACCCAACTGTATTGTATAATAGTGAAACGGGTGTCAAGCCGTTACACAATGAGATCAATATAAGAATGATAAGCTTCTTGTCAAAACTTGTTGTACCAAAATATCTTAAACTTTGTATAATATAATGCTTTACATTTTAGTAACAGTGTTAGTGCTAACAAACAAGCATTTAAATGGGTATTACATATACGGCAAATACTTATAAACTGTGGTTTATTGAATATAAGTATGGAATACCCACGAATTTCCTAATCACAAATGGTTAGTTGCTTGTTTTAAACAAAAATTGCCTGACTTATATTTGAATGAGTGGTATTCTATTCTTAGTAATTCTAGTAATTGTAAAAACTACTGATTATTGAAGGAAACGTTCAAATTCGAACCATACTTAGTAAATATACCTCATATCCTGCTTCAAGATATGTTATTAAATTTCGAACCCGTAATGTTAGACTCGAAGCTAGAATTGAACATAACTTTACCAACGAAAGCGTACACTTTGTAACTGTATCGATAGCATTGGTGATGACTTTTCTGAACTAAGAAAAATGCATTCAGACCACAAATATATAGGAAAACCTTATATTATGGTATTTAAATCTGTAACGAATACAGATACAAATCATTATAATAAATACAAGCACTTTTGTATATTTATTAAGGAAATTATTATAAAATTTGATATTAGATAATGTTGCTATCTGATGTACGTCTCAGAATTAATACAACAATGTGTGGCTTGTTATAAAAAATATGTCGAATATTTAACGCTTTTACAACAATTGTTTAAATAACAAAAGTTTATATCATGTTATCTGAGTTTATGACAAAGCTTTGTTACATCATTCTTATTCAATATAAAACATACTGAATACAAAATGTCTCTCACTCGTATGAAAATAAGAGAATTATGTAAATGCGTGTTATATATGCCTCTATAGTTTATTATGTAAATGTGTTATAGCTCATATTGTCATGTTAGTCATGAACTGAGTACTAAGTAAACTTGTAAACTTCTTGTCTAAAATACACTTGTGCATTGGTTTTAGTGAAAACTTGTGTGAGGCATAAATAATAAATAACATATAATTAGTTATAGATAATAAGTTCAATGTAATCACTTATAACAGATTAATACTATAACACATATATTGTTTCATTAAAACATTTGTGATTTGTTTAGACCAAACTTAAAGAAACAAGCAATGAGAAAAAGGTAATCTCAATAACTTAACAGTCAAACTTATTCATGTAAGATGCTGTATGAAAACGTGTTTTCAAATGATTGAAGAAAGTTTGCCTCAAAAGCAATAATAATTGCGCGATGAAATATTTGCGAATAATTTCATTTCGCAAAAATCGCAAATATTTCCACGTCGCAAAATTAAGCGCTTATACAGTAAAAAATGCCCTTTAAGGGCACAGCTATTTAATGAATTATTCGGTATGAGAAACAATGTGATTCTATTTTATTTGGAAACACTCTATTTACATGTTTTTATACATATATACAATTACAATTTGTTCAGAAAGCAACAAACTTTTTCTGATTAAAAAAAAAGGCGTGGTATAGGATAACATTATCGAAATTAAATGCCGGATAGTTTTAGTTATACAGTTATATTATTTTGTAAATTTTATATTCCTTCATTTAATAATATCAATTCAGTTCATAACAAAACATCAAAATTTGCATTACATAATGTCAGATGAAATTTCGCTGTCTTTTAGATGTTTTGTCAAACTAAGTTAAACTGTTTGTAAAATATATCAAAAACAAACTCAACCGCAATCATGAAAATGAAATCCTAAAACTTTTCTTTATTGTTTTTCTGCCTTTTCATTTTCTTTCAGATTAAAACTTGGACACATTTTATATAATAACCTGTAGCTTTTATACTAATCTACAAGACTCATGTTTTGTATTATGTTATTAAAACTTCAGATCTAACTTCAGAATAAAATGTAAAACACTGTCAATAACACTATAGACCCTTCTCAAATTATATGCATACCTGGAATTCCAGAACCAGAACGAGGTTTAAATGGCACGAATGTAAACACACTGACCAGTCTTATCTCACTATATAGCCACGATGTCGGGTGTTAATAAAGAAAAGTTCAATTAACATTTATGTGTGCCTATGTGCTATTCTGATGGTAAATATGATTTACCATATTCCAAAGGATAAAGATTAAAAAAAACAATGACAAATTATGGATGACTAACTTTCTAAGATAAGAAGGGATAAAGGGTCATTGTTAAAAGTAATTGAAGCACCTAAAATAATATTTTGTAAACTTTGACCAATATATGAACAGAATAATATTTTTGTAAAAATACAGGTTTTGTAAATTTAGAATAAAACAATGGGAGAACTGCTTGCTTTTAATCTAACAGTTATAACAATTAAAACTTGTTAATTGTAAATTGTAAATTATTGTCTGTTCAAATATATGTTACAAATAGAGGATTGAAGCTGACTAATAGTTACCATATCTTATTATAAATATATGTTGTATATTTTAGGGTCACTGCATCTACTGTGGTGTGTTCCAAACATTTTAAACTGAGGATTACTTTTGGACTCCACTTAAAAAATGGTTCTATTCCATCAGTGTTAATTGGGTTGAACAAACAACTCTAATTAACAAGGCTACTTATAAGAAAAATTCTTTCACCAAAGAAAATGCTCATTGATAGGTAAATTTTATGATAAAGTCACTGATTTAACTCCCATATTTATCATTTCATTTAAATAGATATAATATAATGCTTATTTATGTTAAATAAATGTATTTGCTTATAGAAAAAAATCATTTAAATTCTCACTGATATTGAATAAATAATATGTTTTGGTATAATATACATGTATATCTTTCAGCATTGTCCACAATGAAGATGAAGAAGATAATGCAACAAGTACCAATTGCCAACCATCAACATCTTATGTGTTTACAGAAACACAGGAAGAAAATGATATTTAAAGGCTTCATGAGGCTTGAACTGGAGGAGACCAAAAAAAGTAAAGACCCTGCAACTCAGCTGAGTTTGTATTGAAATAACAAAGGAACATGCACACGTTTGCATTTGTGTCATTGTTACATGGATGCATGTCAGATGTTGAGATCTCCTTGAACTTTTTGAAACTGGTGATGATGTGATGGGTGATAAAGGGTTTACATTAAGGAAGATACTTCAAGACAGGGATCCAAGTGTCATTGAATATTTCAGAATTTGTATAAAAGACAAATTTACACTAGAAAACAAGAGAGAGACTGATCAGCAAGAAGCAAAAACCAAAAGAATTAAAGAGAATCATCTGTTTCATTTCTGTCAACCATGGATGGACAGTAGCTAGTATGTATACTACCTAATTTTAATGAGACCATAGTGCAATCATGGGCAAAATGTAATAGTCTGTCTTAATTTATATATTGTTTTTATATGTATATAAGTTGGTATTTCAATAAAAAAAAGCATAATGAAAAACAATATCATATCAGGAAGTATTAAAGTTTAGTCTTTATCAAAATTTTGAAATAAATAAGAACATTCATTCTTTCTCTGTTTTTTTTTATGGCATTTCCCTTAATTATATTGCGCAACCAGTATCTGCTGGTAGTACAGGAAGTACAATTTAAAATTCAAAAAGTACATGTATACATAGAGTTTGGTTAGGTATTAGTTTATTTCAGATACTATGGTAAACGGTCTTTTACAATACATGTTTCATATAATACACCTAATACACATCTGATTAAGATTTTCCACAGGTCATTAGGGGCTTATTTGTAAGATTCAATTTGCAATTACCTTTATGTTGGCATCAAGAATCCGTAAATAACAGAACAACTAAGATTATATAAAACAAGACACCACAGATTTATATCTTATTATCAGATTTATATTGTGTTAGGAAATATGTTTATGACAGCAAAATTGAAACCGAAATTAAAAAAATCTCTTCTCAAACCATTAATGGATAACTCACAAATATAATTGAATTCTTTATAGAAGAGAACATAATATATTAATAAATAACTCTATAAATGAGAAATTAATGTTAGGAACCAAAGATAAGTCAATATTTCATTGTATCCACAGCTTATACTGGCTTATCAGCTTGCCAGTTACGCCTCGTTCTGGTTCATGTTCTAAAAATAGCTGTAGAATATTAAGAATGGTCTAATACACTATATAAAATTTACTTATAAAATCGTGACTTTGTATCAATTCTGTTACATATTCGATTTTACTGTACTAAGTAATCTGAAATGTTTCCATCGAGAAGAGCACCGCCATTATGTTGTACCATCCAGCACCGGACAGTGGCATTGCTGGCAGGATTGAGTCGAGAGCCTAAAGTTGCCATAAGTCTCCGGGGCTTCTGTGTGTTCCCACTTACTCTCAACTGACCCATTAATTTTCCTTGATGACTTTTCGTTTTCTTCAACACGACTTTCCTATGTAAGAACTGACCTAAAATCATAACACATCAGTTTAAATATCAACTTATTTTGAACACTTTAATGTTAACTATTAATTTCAATATAACAGATAGTTTGCTATAAAATGAAAAGAGCTTTGATACCTAGAATTCCATGCGTGTGGTAAGATAGGCCTTGATGCTCGACTATATATATGCCTAGAAAGTTGACTTTTCCCGCCCGGAGCAATGACCTTGACTTCAGATGTCTCATTATAACAATGGTTATCCTGTCCTCAAACTTTACCATCAATTCCGAGCCATCTTTGTTAAAAACTATTATGGCCGTTCCAAGATTTAAGAACGTTCCTGAAAATAAATAACAGTTGTTAGTTGAATAATGCAAAACAAGAGAAAATTAGAAAAATCATAGACTGGAGCGGATGGTATCTTTACATTATGAAAGAAATTGACAATTATAATGATTGTAAACTATTGTTTTTCAAACATGAAAGCTCAAAGTGTGAATTAATATTTAAAAACATTGTTATAATTCGATGATAATTTTTTATCTTATTTTCGATCTTTTAGAAATAATTTCAAATATAATGTAAATCATCAATAAAACAATATGCTGTTGATGACATTTAACTGCCTTTCCGACCTGTATGCAGGTTCTTTTGCTCACACACACGCACACGCACACGTACATACGTACATACGTACATGCACGCACGCACAACGCACACGTACATGCGTATATACATACGTACGCACACGCACACGCACACGCACACACACACACACACACACACACACACATTTAACAATTCTTCAATTGCATTGAAGCATTTTTTACCATTCATCCAGTGTACTGTTTCTCCCGTAAATGTGATATTTGTTGGTGTAACGAGAAGTTCAGATCGCCATCTTTTAATTGTTATCTCGCCAAGGTAAGTCTTTATGTCACCAGACTTAAACTCATACTTTGTCGTCGTTTTAATCATTTTGTTGGCAACTACCTTTGCATCTATTGCTAAACCTTTAAAGTAAGAATACTGTATATGCTAAATAGAAATTTTAACAAATTAAGGAACATGTTCACACGAATTAGAACAAATATACAGCATGAAAAAATACTAAAATCAATAAGAACTCATAAAACCCGCATTAAACGCTTAAGCGGATACAAATATGAAATGTTACTATGTGTACATGAGTAAATAAGAAACTTTCAACTTCATTTCAAAATGTTTTAATTAATTTTTTAATGCGTTGACTATTGTTTGTACTTTCTTTAGAAAAATAAAATCTTCTATTTATATAATAACAATAAACTAACATTCCCAAGCAATGTAAAACACTTACCACTATATTTGTCATTAACAAGTGTATAGACGTCACCTTCATTTCCCATGACGTCAAAACAAACTGCATTATCAAGACCTTTTATGTTAATTATAAAATGAGGATCGTTGTCAGCCGACATTTTTGGATTATCTGCAACATGTAAATGAATTAATTAATTCTAGTTCAGATTTTATTCACAGGACATTATGTTCAATTCAGTGTTCTTGAAAATTTATATGAGAAACTTGGTGCAAAATAATCAATTGTATCTTACTTTTGATCACCCCAAATGGCCCTCGCAATCTTAAAGCAGATCTATCCGGTTTAAGGTCTTCAACATCTTCTGAAACAAAAATGTATAAATACCTTATATCTTTGATATAATAGATATGAAATTAATAATTTTAACACGTTTATTTTGTTCATGAATACCATAGAATATTACAGTATACTATCTATCTACTATTTATGCTGTATATAGTGTCTGATTTAGGTTAAGATTTATAGTAACTCAGTAATGGATAACTGCTTAAATGAGAATATAATGGATAATGTGTAATCACTAAATTGGATATTTCGAATATAATGATAAACTAAAACGAACATTTCATCCAGACATTTATATAAAGATCAGAAGTTGCTCACGTGGTGGTTCTGTTGGTATTGGTTCCACTTCAGGTTTCGTCACAACCATCGAAGTCAACGGT
Source organism: Ruditapes philippinarum (assembly GCF_026571515.1). NCBI lineage: Eukaryota > Metazoa > Mollusca > Bivalvia > Venerida > Veneridae > Ruditapes > Ruditapes philippinarum. Next base: position 83,792 of record NW_026862735.1, on the reverse strand, counting down.
GTTACAAAGCCATACTGAAAATTAGCATGCTTAAGTACAATAAAAAGTTTCATATACTACCTCTGACACAGGTATATAAAAATGAAGCAATGTTTACACTTGAAAATGGTCATTATAAACATTAAATTTAAATTCACGATTTCGTCATTTTTAGCTAGGCTGAACAATGGTCAGGGTGAGCTCTTGTGACCGCTTGATGTGTATAATACGAACGTACGTCCCTCAACAATTTTATGTTTGCATACTAACAGTTTCATGTTAATGTGATAGCATAACATGTATCATTCTTCTCTTGAATCGGTCTGATTCCATCTTGCTTTCCTTGAAGGCTAAACTGAATAAAATGACCCCATCTGTGAGACGAAACTTGCATAATATTTGTATTATAGGTAGATCTTGTTTTCTATATTGAAAGGACCATATCACCAAAATGGTACAAAATAGGGATATAGTGTCGGGTCTGTATGATAATGGCTATATTTTGTTTTCATTTTATTCAACAAAAATACACAAAACAATGATTCCGATTTTAATTAACCTGCAAACTGGCCAGCACTTTCTAGTATTATTTCATACAGTTGATTCATAAGTTGAAAACAAAACAGCGCACAGGAATATGTAGGAAACTACATGGAAGAAAGATCTGACCTTGATATTTTGTATAAACATATTTCATTTCTTAGAATGTGGAAACATGTTACAGTTTACAATACATTTGTATATACAAAAAAAAACAAAAAAAAAAAAACAAACAAACAAAGATAAAAAACACAAAATTTTAAATATTCTTAGAAATTATGGTTTGAATAGAAGACAAAGTATCTTATAAAATACTTCTCCTTACCTTGACATTTATAGATCTTAAATGGCAAAGTTAATAATAAATTCAAATGGTGGGCATACAATAAAATAACTCACCTTTAATAAATTATTGGATGATGGGAGACTTTATTAAAATCGACAAGCTTTATACAGTGTAGTGTGTTATTTCTGTATTTCGTTTTGATCATATGCTTTTTACAAGGAGGATACTATATATAGACCGTTAGCAAAAATTCGAGATATATCTTTTATACAACCTTTATGATTCCCCAAGTGTATTTATATCGCACTTATAAGCGAATCATATTATTTGAGAAACTTTGTAAGATAATTGTATCAAATGTCAAAATCTCAATAAAGGAAAGGAACTCGTTACTTTTATAATTGTGATCAAGATTCTGTATTAACCATTATATATCTATAATGTTAACAAGAAGTATCTTTAAAAGAAATATACTCGGCCGAAGTAAAACTGGTTAACTTACATATATTAGTTCTTAGTTTTCCATGCCAAATTAAACAGAAATGTAAGCATAGCAGGGTAATTAATCTTGAAAATGGAACATTTTGAGATGTATGTGTTTCTAAACAAACCTGCCGTGAATTTCTAACACCAATATTTACGCAGTCGGTAGGCAATTATTTTCATAAAATACTTGATTAATATGCAAAAATATATGAAAATCATAAATATTATATCAATTGAACACATCAATAACCATATAATATATTAGACACTTATTGAACATCAAAAACTAAGGGTACATGATAAGTTTTGATATTATTCTCATTATTTTGGACAAATTTAAAACTCAGAGCTTGTGTAAAATGAACTCAGTAAGTTCTTACTTAAAATAAACTTTTCACTGGAAAATATAATGAGATTTGAATGGAAGAAGTATGATTAAACATAACTTAAATATTTGAGCAATTTAACTAGTAGTTAAAGAACTATCCTTTACATTTTAGTTAAGAACTATCTAAGAATGATGGGAACTTTATCCTTTACGTTTTATTTTAGAATTGCCAATGAGATTCCCATATATGATTTTAGTAATTTTGAAATGACCAATTACAACTCGTCTTATATACAGTTCTTTCCTGTAAATTTTACAGGAAGTCAAATTGATTTCAAACCGGCCTTGGCCAGAAATAAACAATCGGGGGCAAATTACGTAAACAAGTGAATGTGTACCTGTAAAGACAAGTCTTTCGCCCTATTTTGTAAAGCTTCCTTTACTGTATCGTCGATTTCTCCATCAGCCCTATAAAGTAATTGCTTTATTGTAAGATACGCCCATGTTTTCTCCGTTATTTCTTGGAAATCGGTGAGTTCCATCAGGCTTTCAGTTTCAGAGACATCTATGTAGTTGGAGTCTTTATCAACTTGAAAAATACATGCATATATAGATATCATTTATTAATGATAGTCCATAAAAGTAATTATGGTGGCATATTTCTGGCACCAGATAACCATATAACTAACTACTTAATTAAGAGGTTAACTAGTGACGTAACTAGTTAACCTCTTAATTAACTAGTTAGTTACCAGGTTAACTAGTTACGTAACTAGTTAACCTCTTAATTAACTAGTTAGTTATCAGGTTATCTGGTGGCAGAAATATGCCACCATAGGTAATGGAATTGTTGAATTTCTTATCTTAACAATAAGTTTGTATGCACACAAAATATTTTTTACATATAATAAAAACATATAATTCTAACTTCATATAAGTAATAAAAATAAAATTTATTTGAGCCACGTCACGACAAAACCAACATAATTGGTTTGCGACCAGCATGGATCCAGACCAGCCTGCGCGTCCGCGCAGTCTGATCAGGATCCATGCTGTTCGCTTGCCAACTCTATTACAAGTAGAGAAACTGATAGCGAACAGCATGGATCCTGATCAGACTGCGCGGATGCGCAGGATGGTCTGGATCCATGCTGGTCGCAAACCCATTATGTTGGTTTTGTCGTGACGCGGCTCATTTATATGTTATAACAGACGTAAGAGGATTTTCTTCTTGTAATAAACATTTTTAGCATGTTGCCTACCTTAACAATCACATGCTTACAATACTTTATCAAAATACATGGTACACTTAACAAAAGTGTTAACTCACCATTTAAAACCAAAGTTCCGTCGAGACTGTTGCTTAGGATTTGCAGGTCAAAAGTTGGAGCCCCTGGATCAGTCAACTTACCAGCAACGACAAGTTCGGACCCTTCGAAATAATTTTTAAACTCCGACTTGGTCAGACTCGAAGGGTCCACAGTGTCACCGATATATTTAACTGTCACGTTGTTAAGTAACGTTACAGCAATCTCATCGTAGAATCCACTTATCTAAAATAAATTTAAATTATATTTTGTTGATTAAAATATTAAATCCATCTCTACCTCGAGATAACAATGTTTTTATCTAGTAATCAGAACATACTGAATTTTCTGTCGTCAAATACATGGAAATATCCTTGCATAAACATGTAATCTTGGGTATGTAGAATATATGCTAAAATTAAACTTACTCACCTGCAAATCTGAGTCAGAGTCCTCGTATATCTTTCTGGCAATACCGTCATTCCGAATGGACATACTTTTCATTAGATTCCAATCAGCATCTTTGCCAAATGCTAGACTAAATATCGGTACCTCTCCTTTAAAAAGATAAACACTTAACTCAACCTGATATTTTAAGAATAAACGTTTATTTTGCAAACAAACAGATGTATGATATAGACGATAACTCAATCTAACGAGTTTCAAATGAATGATAATTATGTGTCATTAGAAATTTAACCATACAATACGAGAATATATTAAACACGGATTAAGAAATCATATTGAACGAGCGGCAAGGCAATTTTATATGGATTCTCAAGCTGTGTACGAGTCTGAACATATTCCCTTATGTACTTGTAATGTTTGACTATATCAAATTATATTGAAAAAGGCAAAATGTGATCTTATTTTATTATTATCTGACGAATCATGACGCTTCTAACGCTCTTAGTAAAAATCATTCGGATACTTTGGGCGTTAATGGCTTTTATCATTAACGTAACATTAAAAGGTCATTCACAATCCTCTATCCAATATTGGACGATACAATATTGGAATAAATTACACGGTCACATGGTACAATTTAAAAGCAGCGATTGGACTTAATAAATGATAGAGAATAATATAATTAACCATATTGAATAAATGACCTCCATTAGAGACAATGTAAGATGTGACCTCTATCATGACCCCATAGACCCGACTTTAGATGTATTCGATATGAGTATGTAACAATTTTGCCAACATAGTTTTTCACAATTCTTCACGATATAGGCACATACTGTAGTAATGCTATTGAAGTAAACACCAACAACAAAATATATGTTTTAACTTATTTATATACCAAAAATAATGCCTACACATTATAATTTTTACTATTGGTAAAAGGAAGGTCTATATAAATTTATAAATGTAACCATGATAAATGCAATGTATTTATGCTTAAAATAATATATCCCCAACAGTGATTTTATCGCTTAATCAAATCAATTTTTTGTGTTCGCAATTTCATCACGAGGGCGCATCAGAATGCCAGTGATTTCATTAAAATAAGCAAAAAAAATCACTGCTTGGGATATATATTTTCGATTCTAACAAGACATTCATAAATGAATGCTGCCGTACATGATATCTAGATAAATCGATCGTACCTGATTTGTTTCCATACTTTATCCTCCATTATAAGCGCGTCGCATTTTTAAGGAATACTTTGACTATGGCAAAAAGTAATGCCTGATTCTATAACTTTTACCATGGCAAAAATTAATGTCAATATAAATTATGATAATTTTACACTTTGCCAAATATATTGGAGATAAATAGATCTTTAGCAATGATTTGATTGCATATTTTCAAACATTTTGGTCCTTCTATGTACAATAGAGAAATATGTGGGTCGTGTTAGAATATGACTTTTACCATTGTAAAAACGAATGTCTTTATTTTATAATTTTTACAATTGTAAAAAAAGTAAAGGCTTTATCTTAAAGATTTGACCGTAGCAAAAAGTTATTCCTCTTTTTTATAACTTTTTCAGTGGCAAAAAATAATGTATTTTTTAATTTGTTTTATAACCATTACCTCGGCAAAGGGAAATGTTTATATATTGTATATTTAACCATCATGGTAGAAAAGAAATCCTTTTATATTATAACTTTTATCATGGCAAAAACTGATGATTTTGTTTTAAATGACTTCTACGGGTAATAACTGATCAAGGGCTACAATCATTTAATAATACACATACCTTCATTGCCAACATCGATGTTTCTCAATATTGAATTTGGATTTGTTTCTCTGCCTGTTGTTGGTCGCCCGTCTGTTAGAAACACTATAACTGGGGATCGTTCGTCTTCTTGCCGTGAGTTACGGAGTAGCTCCAGACCTTTCAGTACAGCTTCATTAATGTTTGTCGCTATTATGAAAGATATCACAGGCCAAAAAATGAATAAACGTTTTCTTGATTTTATCTGTTTTTATTCCGTAAAATGTTAAGAAATGCCATGATTATTGACCTGTTTCACTGTAAAATTGTTCTAGCGAATCAAGCTTACATTTATATGATTGTGCACGCATTTCAAATAAATAAAAGAAAAATGTAAATACATCATGAACAAATCGCAATGTAATTCAAATTCAAGGCTCCGGGCTTACACGCTTATAAAGAATACACTTGAGACAATTTAGGATCAGAATCGTTTCCCTGATCTCATTATTATCAAGAAAATATATTAGAGCTGCCAAACAAATACTTTTTCCTCCTGTATATGAAAATCTACAGCTTTGAAACATGACACTTTATTTGTAGGAAATAAATTGGGTACGGGACTGCCATAATGACTCTCTGAATTAACGACTCCCTGTCATATGCAACGCTATTTTATGTGCCTGGCGCAATTTACTATAAATGTAGTCTGAATTAAGCGACTCCCTGTCTGACAAGCGACTGTGAAATCCGACTCCAAATTCGCCATTTAGACTGTTCCCCGCCCCCCCCCCCCCCGGTGCCCTGAATTTTAGGTAACGTTCGGTTTCCAATCGAAACTACTCGGCCCTTTCCGTCAGTCTTCGGATAAGGACCTCGAACACAATAGTATGAATACACAGAACGGATGCGGTATTTCGGCCAAACCTACGCTAAGAAACTAAACATGTAAACAAATAGTAATTTAATGCTAGGAGTTGTTGGCAAGTTTATTTCCAATATATGTAGTAAATGTCCACCTAAAATAAGTGAATTCATAGGTACAAAAGCAAACAATACATTATTTATATATTTATTATTATGTCTGTATAAACCGAAAGTACAAAAAACCAACCTGTTGACATTTAGTCGGATTTGTTTAAAATTAAACATCAGTGGGCATATTTAAATTACAAATTGTTGTCAGACATATTTTCAAGCATAAGAGTACCGGAACAGCCATTAGAAATCAAATATATACATTCGTTTTTGTATACATTGCTTGCAATGTATACAAAGTTATAAGCTATATCTCAGAAATAGATACAGGTTTATGTTTTACCGAACAACAGAAACTAGTTCTTCATTCTGCAGTATTTCGACTACACATCATTAAAATAGTGTTTGCAAAGTTGTTTAAATGCTTTGAAAGTTCCAAATCGTTCATTTTCATGAAGTAATAGACTCTACATTCCTTTAAAGAAAACAAAAATTAACAGTTCATTGATAAAATCGTAGTTTATACCTACGCGTTAAACTTCGCATATACGCATGCGCTTGCTAGCATGAATGAATACATCGTAAATATAGTAAAGTCAGAGTAAAATCGATACCGCTTATGCTAAAACAATACAAAATAAGCTTTTTTTAAACCGCTAGTTTGTTGTGATTAAATGTCCGATTTTAAAATGTATTACACCAATAGAAAGCTTTGGATCTTAGCTTCATCACAATATAAACTTCAATACATCTTTTGACTCCAAAGTATTTAAATTAACTGTTAAACCTACCATATGTCAGACCATTTTACATGCGATTTATACAGTGAGATTCGCAATGATAAGAATAGCCTGTCGTCTGCTAGATCTGAAAGAGTATATCGGTGTATTATATAAATGGGACGAAACATCTCAGATAGATATTAAATCAAATAAAATTCCTGATTTACATTTATGCAATAAAATTGCCCTAAAATGTTTTACAAAATGGGTATGGAGCTCCGTCACAAAATTTACCAGCGTATACCGGAAAATGTTTTTTTTTTTTTTTTTTTTTTTTTTTTTAAAAAACTGGCAATTATCGTGACTTCGAAAAATAGAAATTTCGTAAGCTATTCTTTTGAATACCTTTTTTACACATGATTTTCCTTTCACTTTTGTATGCCTTAGATTTTTGAAAAGAAATATGTTTCGAAATTCAGCGAAGATTGCCTGATTCAGTACGGATAAAAATAAAGATTCGGCCGCTCGACCTTTCGACCCATTACAATTCATCGAACTTGGGATATTGACGATTAAGCCAGAGTATGGAGCTAAATATAGGCATATGTGGCAAGATTCGACGAGAAGAAATAATCATTTGAAACTGTAAATCAGTGTAAGCATTAAGAAATAAATACATTATGTTATTTTAATCTGCTTATATTAATTGCCGAAAAACACCAATCAAATACCGAAAAACACTTAAAATACAAAGAAATATTAATTCAGCAATATAAACAATTTTTGATGGTTATTTGATGAAATTGGTTTTTGTCGGTTATTTGATGAAATGGGTTCAATAATATCAGTTTTAAATCGATGATATATACAATTGGTATAATTCCAACAAAATAAGTTTTATCTACTTTTTTCTATCCTTTAAATGATTAAAATTTACTTTCTTTTTGCAACCAGTGTAAATTAGAGAATGATTCTATTCTGTATTAAATGCGATATGAAAGTGTTTTTCGGCAAAGTAACAGTCTAGCGTCAAAAAAACATGGAAAAGCCGGAAAACTCATTTTTACGGGCATTAAAATAGTCGTAGTTAAAACAAGAGCCGCTATTATTTTTCAACCTTTTAAATGAATAACTATTACTTTCTTTTGTTACTAAAGTAAAATGTCAGTGATGTTATTTTTATAAATACAGCATGAAAGTGTTTTTCGGCTACGTAACGGTCTAGCGTCAAAAAAATGGAAAAGCCCAAAATAAAAAAAAAACACACACATTTTTACTTGCGATGAAATGGACATTTCAAAAATAAGAACTATTAAATAAAATTTTCAACCGTCTAATTGAATGATTATAACATTTTATTTAATTTTTCCCATGAAATATGGTGATTTATTATATACTTATAAATGAAATATTGAGAAATATTGCTGAAATAAAATGCGTATTTTCATTTTCCGTATTTTCACTGTAAAAATTTATTTTTCACTGCAGTGAAACATATTTTCCGTATTTTCACTGGTGTCTTGCCGGACTACTTTCTTTTAAATTCTGCTAGTACCCAAAATTTAAGGGAAAGTTTTTCAAATTTAAATGTCAAAAAAGAGAAAAGTGTATATAATAAACAGAAAATTCAAGTTTTTTCTATAAATACATGATTTATTTTCATATTGTGGCATGAAAATTACCATATTTCACTCGTGGCTACCGCCACTCATGAAATATTTATTTTCATACCACTCTATGAAAATAAATCATGTCTTTATAGAAAAAACTTGAATATCCTCTATATATCAGTCAAATATATTTCATATTTTTTAAAAATAAATATGAAATATAAATATGAAAGTGGGCGGAGTCAAAACTTATATTTATTTTAAGGGACTTCTTTCGCCGTTTTGTTTGAAAAATCTGATAAATACAAAACAACTTTTTCTTGAATTTTGTTTTGAAAACTATCTAGCATGATAGAAAATGGTCTAACTAAGAAAATTAATCCGAACACCAATATCTTTAATTCAGTTATTAACGCTGAACAGACGTTTAAAGAGTTGTTTACATGACGTCACAATGTAGCGCCAAACAGCGCGTGCTTACGCATAAATTACTGCGCGCTGTACAATTGCAGTTTGTAGCAAGCAAGGGGATTCGTTACCATTTCTTTGATAATGAAATTAAATAAAAAGGTTATTTTTTCGTTTTTCGTGAAATATGGTATATATTTTCACTCAACATGATAAAATGCCACATATTTTCACTCGCCGTACCGGCTCGTGAAAATATGTGGCATTTTATCATGTTTCGTGAAAATATATTCCATATTTCACGCAAACGAAAAAATATCCTCTTAATATGTGTAAGCAATGTAAAATATCAGTAATATTTTTGTAATAAACATTGTATGAAATTGTTTATCGGCTATGATACTGCCTAAGCGTCAAAAACATAGAAAAAATAAATAAACAAACAACACATTTTACTTGCAATAAAATACTAGATATATTTTTTAAAACATGCTGCTAAATACATTTTTCAACCGTTTAAATGAATAACTATGACATAGAATTTATTACCTTTGTAAAATGTCAGTTATTATTTTTTGTAATAAGTACAGTATGAAAAAGTCAGTGGTGAAACTTATATGTTGGCTCAGGGTGAGGTTAGCCTGGGTTCCAGTCTGTCGATTTTTTGTTATGTTTCTGTTTGGCAAAATCGACACTATCAAAACGACGAACGAATACGGAATATTAAGCGCATATGTTATGAACAAAAAAAATGTTATGAATAAGCAAAAACTATCAACGCCTGAATCCCAGACTGGGTGAGGTTTTAGATTGTTGAATGTCGGCCATCCATCTTATGTCAACTCTGGTCTGTCCACATTTAGCATCGTCGGATACCCACGGCCGAACCATTTACATTTATCAGTTATGTCATGTTAAATGTTAATCAACCATGTGTATCCGACGCTGACATTACAGTTGTTAACAATCTGCTGGTCATTTAGTTTGTTAACACTCTACTGGTCACACTTTTGTCCCAATTGTCACACAACATCGTAAGAATGTGTGTGACAGGTTTTGCTCGAGTTTGAACATGGATCACCTTGGTTGAAAATCAAAAGTATGTCACAGTAGCCAAAAAATAGAAAAAATGTTTTAGCTCAATGGTTCATCTAAAGTTAAGAAGTTGGTAACACAACCTGATTATGGAAAAACCCTTGTTAACTTGCTGTCCAATATAAATGGATTTCTTGGAAAGGTTGTTCATGAAGACTATATGTAACAATTATTGAATAATGAAAATATTACAATACATTTGAATTGTTGTGATTATAGATTTCATTTTTATTAATTAACGATAAAGTAATGTATTTGAAAATTAATGTGTAGAGATTAATACAACGCACCGGAATATATTTATTAATGCATCAAAGTACAGTACATAGAGGTACTATAATTTGGTAATTAAGTCGTGTAGGATGATTCAATTAATTGACTTTGTATAGAGTACAAGCCAGATCATGTATTTTATTAGATAGCATCACTGGAAACTCAATATGACTGTTTCAATATTCTATACTGCAGTCCATTTAAGGGGTGTTTCAAAAAATGATTTCTTTATTGCTCATCTATCAGCTTGCCCTAGCAATACACAGATGGAACATTACATCTTCCTTGACTCATAAATAACTTTTGAAGAAAAAAGCCTTGGTGCATGTGAATCACTTGTTAGGGACATTGATCTTGGTCAGAAGATGATCCCTATTGTTTTCGAGGTCAGTAGGTTAAAATCAACATGGCTTTGATGACAAAAATGGATTATATTATCAAGCAATGTATACTTCAGTACTTTCAGTGCTTTGATTCATTATCTCTGTTACTGTTTACATCTGAAACCACGTGGTAGAACTACTTTCAATCCGTTTTGCTTCCGAGATTATTATAGATAATAGCCGAGGCAGTTCCGAATGGTTCGTTATCTCGCAGGGCCTTTTGCTCTTTGTTGTAGTCGGTATCCGGTTAATTCTTGAAGCTGAATTACTACATTCCTTTCCCTAAAATAGTCTTAAATTTCCCGGCAAGGATTTTTTACTATAAAATCAAAAGTAAAACGAACAAAAACTTGTAAACAAATCTTTTTGTTTATAAATAGATTACGAAAGCTAATAATTCAATAACCCACTAGAGGGACACCCTGATTTTATACAATTGACGTTTACTAGCAACCTCGGTGTGATATTACAATTGTCTAAAAACAGCATTGGAACCCCACCCCTCCCCGAATATTACGACCACTTACAATGTCGCAAATGTAAACAATGTCACACAATTGGTGTTCAGACTAGAAAACAATTGATCAATTAAGTGACGTTTATAATACTTTTTTTGAGAAGTTTTGATGACTCTTCTGTTAGTGCAGAAGTATTCAATACATGTATCCTCTTTTAAGCCCATGTCCGGGAAAATTCCGAAGTGTTAGTATGACCTAGCACAACGTGCCAATTGCCAGTTAATGTGACACAGTTGGAACTGATAATATTGTACCCTCTGAATCAAACCCAGAACCGTAAATTTTCTACATTGTACAGTATATTATTTTATTATATCTTTTTTGAAATACAATTTCAGAAATAGTATATATAATCAATTATCGCTATTATAAAATGGGCCTATATATCATGTACATGTTTCATTGGAATAAGTCACTACTTAGCTATACATGAACATGTATATGTATATATATAAACCAATATCGGCTGGTTTGGGAAGGTTGTTTTAAGAGACTCCCTGTTATTCTTGATTCCCAAAGTCGGTCTCTTAAAACATTCTTGACTGTACTTTGATCATACATATATGGGGACATTGGCAAAGAATGTGTGAGTAACTTAGCAGACATACATACAGCCACCGTAAGTCATTCCTTTAGTAAACGTTTTTGCATCAAGAACCTCTCTCTGAGTTACGTCTATCATACCCGGCTTGTACGTTTTAGCACTTTGACTAAATGTTATTATATTAAATCGGTCTCCCTCCTTCAGCTCATCTAGTACAATAAACATAGCATCCTGTAAACAGAGGATTAAAAAGTTGATTAAAATGAACATGATCTGTCGGCGTTTAAAATTGTAATCGATCAACTTTTGTTACTATGACGTAAATAACACAGCCAATTCAGTCAAGTTCTATGACGAAAAAACATATAGCACAGTGCTACTTTTTGTTTTCTTTGTAAATTGGTGGCCGTTTGCTGTTAAGTCAAATATAAAAATAATAAGTATAATGAACTTCTTATTGACTCAGACGTTTCTTTTAGCTCATGTCCCGAGTGCTAGGGAAAGTTATGCATGTAACCTGCCAAGCAAAATATGTTACAAATTATGATAACTTTAAATGATAACAACAAATAAAAGGAAAACTAATGGTTGTTTAAAGTTATTTAACACAATGATAAACCTCTGACGCCTTTAACAACAACAGCAACAATATTTAAATTACCAGTTCTTAGATTTAGAAATTAGAATATTACAAAAGGTTTTAGTATTGAAATATTTACCAAAAAAAAACAAAAAAAAACGAAGACAACAACAAAAAACTGGCAAGCTGAAAATAGAGAACTATGAAAAAGGACAGGAAAAAAACAACATAAGAAAGTATAGAAAAAAGATAACATGATCCTTATTGGTACGATGTTCATATGAAATGTTTATGCTAGGCGAAAACCAGAATCATATAATTAATTGAGCTATGTCTTTTAAGCAATGTACGCAATAAAAAAAATATCCAACGTCAAAAGAGCATTTAAACCCAGCTGTTTTTAAGAGTAAGAAACGAAATTTATACGTGAACATCAAGACCAGGTTTGAGCTAGTCAAATGACATCAGCATCATTCACGTTGTGTTGTAAATTATAAAGAATTTTAACTTTCCTTTAGTTGTTCGATTTTCCGTCCACCCATTGAACCACTGACATCCAAAATAAAGAGGACGTCTTTCGGAATAACCGTTTTTACTTCTGGGGCAAGAAAATGCACGAAATATCCATTGACGACCTAAACAAGAAAATGAAACAACTTACAAGCAAGATAACAGTAATGGGTTGATAAGATTTAGATTGACGGCAAATGTGATTGACACAACAATGTTCATCGAACGTTATAGTACCTAAATATCGAATTAAACTGTTATCCTGCTAATTATCTATTGTATAATATCACGTGACATATAATAATAAGAAAAAGATGATTTTACACATGACATGATATGAAGAGGGATTAAAGACGGAATGGCATCACCTTGAATTATACGCGAGACTATAAAATGTGTACGAGCACCACACTAAATACCGTATTCCGGTATATACCGGACAAGGTGCCTAAATGATAAAACGCTAATTCGCCTTTTCACCAGCCGAAATGCACTTTAAGACGTCTAATTCATCTATTCTTACTGAATTATGTACTGCCATGAATAACAATGTAAGAATCGTTGAAAACAGCGATATTTTTCTATTTTGTTACACGGTAGTGAATTAAATGACTGAATTATTCCGATTTATAATTGAAAGAAAACATGACTGCCACGATTTACCCTAAATATGTTACTATGTTTGATTTCAGGTATAACTATTATCTTATCTTTTATCTCTGAATTAAAAGAAATGTACCAAAATATCTCCCCCATCCAGTGACCTATCTATATCATATTGTACAATAAACTGTCCAGACACACCGTCCGTGCCTTGATCGTCTAACGTTGGTGAATATTGAATGATTGCACTTCTACTGGTAGGCCTTGTTATTACCGCGAGCGCGTTTTCTAGAGAGAAAAAGAAAAACATAAACAGTTCTTTAATACATTAATAATTATTTATTATGTTGTAAGAGATGAAATGGAAATAAGTTCAAATTGTAGTGTTCACAGTATTAGTAATCAAACAATTTCTTTTTTAAAATCAATTAGTAATAATATCATAACATGTAGAAATTTCGTACCAACGGAAGATACATGACGTTCCAATTAGTAATGTTTTATTGTTGATATTTATGATATTTTTATAATAAACATGGATAAAATATTACATGTTTGAATTTTTTATTTCAATAAGATACTAATTCAATACATACCCTTTACCTCTTCGTTTTCCGTAAGTAAATGTTTCAAAGCTTTGATTGGGGGAACCACGAGCTTTGTAATGTCACGTGATTCCAAAATGGCTACTGTGACCTGAAATTATTAATTATCACATCTATCATATAAGACAATTGGCTGTATAAGAAGCCTGCACCTCTAATTCATACTTTATACAATACTAATCTCTTGCAAGTTTAATATCCTTGAAATTTGTTCCGATTATTTCGAAATGTCTCATAAGGCCACGTGACAAGCTTCGTTCATAAGTCACTACGCGTACAGAGACTGACATGAGCTCAGCTCATTGTAAATCTAAACATTTATAATTGCAAAAGTAATAAAAAATACTTACATGTATATGTTATACTGTTTATTTAATGTCTATATTTTAGCAACATACCTTAAAATCTTTAACGGGATAGCCAGGGTTTATAAATATCTTGTGTTCATACGCCCCTTTGACACGTTTAAGTAGTTCCTGGTATGTTAAATTGAACGTAGATTTACTGAAGGCGGCAACTGATATTTTGACATTGAACTTCCTGGATTCCCGTGGCCTTGAAAAATAATTGCCCAAAAATTAAAAGATTTTTTTTAATATCACTGATTTAGATATCAGAGACAGAAAGTGGAAATCAAAAAATTGTGTAAATTCGCCGCATATTGATTATTTTATAAATGAGTATACAAATGAATACATGTACATGTATACATACATGTTTTAAACAAGCAGTAGGCCTAAATTTTATTATATTGTAATGTGGCCTTACGATGGCTCGATGAATCTTTGCGACAACACTTAATAGTATTTAGAGAGATATTCCTAAAATTAATTTCAAATAAAATTAACCTTTTGATACAGGATACATGTGATTTAATGCCAAAAACAAATGCAAAGTCATAACTGCCTGTGTTCAACCATGATGGAGATGAAATATGACACAGAAGCACATTTTATCTGTTTTCAAATGTTTTAATGATTTTCATGGAAACTAAGCAAAGGGTTAGCTAATAATTACTTTTGACTGACAAGTCCGGCTGTCTGTCCTCTTTTCTTTGCTCTCTCATAATCTTTCTTTGCTTCACCTTTGTCCTTTACTATACCTGGATATATCTGACCATCTATCTCACTGTTAGTTGTAAAAACAACTTTAAGTCATATTCATTATATAAACCTATCACAAAATGTTAAAATCAGAATTTCTTTTAGACCTAAGATTTCAAATAGATAAGTTCATGCAGGTTTTTGAAAAATGACAGTTAAAACATAATTGTTGAAAATGTTCTTCAGACTTTATACTTATTTCATATTTGTGTAACGGTAATCTAAGTTTCGCGCCATTTGACTGCTTAAACGAATTGATTTATATATTTATTACTGTAAAAAACCCTGAAATTTCTTGCTCACTTTTGTTCAAAATATATACTAGAAAATTTGCGCGACTTGTGCAATTGCCTAGAAAATATTTGTTAATATATGCCATTTAAACATATGCCATGGACATCTTTATAAAATTATCGAAATGAAACGAACTACAAGCTTTGAAATAAATGAATGAAGTAAAAAATAGTAACTTCATATGAATTTTTACATACAGAGTAAAGTTTGAAATAAAGGCCTCCTCTGGTAGGAAGACATTGAAGACAGTCTCCTGTGTGTAGTTAGCCGGGTTGGCCACTCGGCTGGTGACCAGTGTAGTAGCAAAGCGGTACTGAACATCGGTTCTAATATGAAGGGAGTATATGCTTGGAGACTGAAACTGTTCAACTTGATCATGAACATTTTGAATAATCATAAACATAATTGAGATTATGGACACCGAATTTTCATACTTGTTACAATAAATTGCAATATATATTTATACATGCATCAAAAGTTAATTCAGTTATCCATCAGTAATAAACATAAAGATCTATAATACAGGAAAAATGTATAAGCTAACTATTATTTCATCCTTCTCGTGACTAAAAGAGCAGCGGCCATTAAAGTTGCAAAAATGTGCTGAAATACTACTACTGTATTGAACAACGTTTCAAAGAGGAAAAATTTACCTTTGCTGGGACAACAAGTACTAGAATCGTCAGAGAAAGAATTGAACACTTGACCGACATCATACTGATAACTGAAACAGCACGACCAGTAACAGCCATTTTTAAGTATAAAAGGCAACAGCAAATATCTAGTAAACAGGGCAACAACAAATATCTAGTAAACAGGGCAACAGCAAATATCTAGTAAACAGGGCAACAACAAATATCTAGTAAACAAGGTAACAACAAATATCTAGTAAACAAGGTAACAACAAATATCTAGTAAACAAGGTAACAACAAATATCTAGTAAACAAGGTAACAACAAATATCTGGTAAACAGGACAACAATAAATATACATGTATAGTAAACAAGACAACAACAAATATCTGGTAAACAGGGCAACAACAAATATCTTGTAAACAAGGTAACAACAAATATCTTGTAAACAGGGCAACAACAAATATCTGGTAAACAAGGTAACAACAAATATCTTGTAAACAGGGCAACAACAAATATCTGGTAAACAAGGTAACAACAAATATCTTGTAAACAAGACAACAACAAATATCTAGTAAACAAGGTAAACAAGGACAACAAATATCTGGTAAACAGGACAACAATAAATATACATGTATAGTAAACAAGACAACAACAAATATTTAGTAAACAAGGTAACAACAAATATCTAGTAAACAGGGCAACAACAAATATCTAGTAAACAAGATACAACATATATCTGGTAAACAAGGTAACAACAAATATCTGGAAAACAGGACAACAATAAATATACATGTATAGTAAACAAGACAACAACAAATATCTAGTAAACAGGTTATAACAAATATCTAGTAAACAAGGTAACAACAAATATCTGGTAAACAGGACAACAATAAATATACATATATAGTAAACAAGACAACTACAAATATCTAGTAAACAAGGTTATAACAAATATCTAGTAAACAAGGTAACAACAAATATCTGTTAAACAGGACAACAATAAATATACACGTATAATAAACAAGACAACAACAAATATCTAGTAAACAAGGTTATAACAAATATCTCGTAAACAAGGTAACAACAAATATCTAGCAAACAAGATACAACATATATCTGGTAAACAGGGTTACAGTAATTAAGTATTTAATAAAGAAGGTAACAACAAATATCTGGAATGTAAGGTAGGAGGTAACATCTCATAAGCAAGGAAATGGCAAAATATGTAGTATACGAATTTTATTATGCTGTAACAATTAACATTTCTTATATACAAGGTTACAGTAAAATATCTTTGTATACGTAGTAGCAGCAAATATCAGGTAAACAAAGATATAGCAAATATCAAAAAAAGTTACAACAAAATATCTGGTATATCTGTTTGCTTAATGTTTCAAAACATTTTAGATTTACCTATTATCCCGTCTGTATTGACAAAAACATTCGATAATGACTACATGAAACCGTCTGGAATATGTTGTATAAGTAGTAGAATATCTTCCTGCAAAGTCGTAAAATATTTACGCTTCTAGGTAGTGATGATGTATAATGTACTTAACGTTTATTCTGGCGAAAGATATAAAACATTCATTCTGAGAAAATCTCTGTATTGTATACAGTAAGCCGTGCATTCTTAAGGTATGGTGGCTAATTTGGAACACTTTTGTGCGTCGTGTTGTCGCCAGCGACAGAACGACAAAGCGCAAAACGGCGCGTTGTCGCACTGTCGTCTTGTCGCTAACAAAGCTCGTCAAATAGCGTGATGTCGTGCGGCGTATTGTCGCGATGTCACATTTTTTCTAGGCTATAATCGAAGGACTGACTATTCGTACATATATAAGCCAAAGACAGGACGATATCGCGACAACGCGCCGCACGACAACGCGCCGTTTGGCGTGCTTCGTAGCGACTGGACGACAAGTCGACAGTACAACAACGCGACGTTTGACGCTTTCGCTAGCGACAAGACCAAAAGGGGATAACGATATAGGTTGTGTTGTCGCTATCGACAACGCAAAGCGCAAAGTGTACCAAATCAGCAAACCATAGTAAGGCATATCATCTAGAGAAATATACAAAAGTAGAATTTAAATTAAAATAACGATGTTTAATTGGTTTAGCACTGATAAATTCTGCAATGTCTTATAATTTACATAACGCTGTTAAATTAATTGATATAACGTAGAGAATCAAACACTAGGCCATCTGATTTGTATGAGGGGACGCAGCCCCCGAATATAAATCAGATTGCCGAGTGTCTTGATGTTCTTTCTCTTTTGAATCATAGGCAAAAATATTAGTTACCCGCACTCCAGAGCATGCTAGGCACCCTCGTACAAATCCGATCGTCTCGTGTTTCAATGCTCTTTCTATTATTATGTAACATCGTACGTTGTGAAAATGTAAAATATCAACAAAATATATTGGTTAAATTGATGTAAACGTTGCATAATTGATGTTACATCGCATAAACGTTATAAAGTGGCATGGCATATACTTTCAAATTTAATCAACCTTTTTATGTTTTTATGTTGCCCTCAATTTTTTGTTAACGTATTATTTTCTTCCAGAATGGGATTAGAACTGTTTTGAATATATGCCACTCACTTGGTAAGTATTTTAAAAATTGGTAGAAATTTCAACAAAAAATATATAAATCAAACAAAAAACATTTAAAAGATAAATACGATATATATTTTATTGAGCACATTAAACTTTTACCCCATAAGCATATTGCGAAAATTGGCCATTTTCACTGTAAAGCCGCCTGTAACAAGTTCAAACTGCTATGGAAGTATGAAAAATGCTTCAATACTAATGAAACTTGGCACAAATGTTGACTACACCATAGCCTCTGTAACAGCATGCTCAATGGTAAATTTCCTGTTACTATGGCAACGGGGAAACGTCTCAAAATTGCCAAAAATCACTATTTTGCATTGTGTTTTTTTCCATCAAAACTGATTTTAAAGTGCTGCAACTTCTCAATGAATTGAGATAGAGTAAAAGGCTTTTCAGCGTCGGTTACTAGCTACCCTAAGATCGACCTGAGGCCATTTTTAGCCTGTCACATGTCCAAAATTTTCTTTGAGATGAGGGGGACTCCGACCCCTTCAAACCCCCCAAACAGAAGGGGTCACATCCCCCTTCTGGCAACCCCCTGATGTAATATTTGGATGGGTGACGGTGCCGAAAAAAGGTCACTTTTTTGAACAACATTTCTCAAACGAAAAACAGTGTTTGGGGTCTAAATAGGGCATTTTTTCACTGTTTGAGGCCTCAAAAAGGGAGGGGGGCAAAAAGCCGTCGAAACACGCTTATATAAGAGAAAAGGTTAACAAAAAATGATGAAAAATATTGGAATTACACAAAAACTAGATTTTCCATGTTAACACATGCCCTAACACCGAAATTTGGTGAAAAATTGTTGTTTTTTGACATTTTTTATTTTTTTAATTAACCTTTTACCCCATAAGCATATTGCGAAAAATGGCCATTTTCACTGAAAAGCCGCCTGTAACAAGTTCAAACTGCTATGAAAGTATGAAAAATGCTTTTATCTACACCATAGCCTCTGTAACAGCATGCTCAATGGTAAATTTCCTGTTACTATGGCAACTGGGAAACGTCTCAAAATTGCCAAAAATCACTATTTTGCATTGTTTTTTTCCATCAAAACTGATTTCAAAGTGCTGCAACTTCTCAATGAATTGCAATAGAGCAAAAGGCTTTTCAGCGTCGGTTACTAGCTACCCTAAGATCGACCTGAGGCCATTTTTAGCCTGTCACATGTCCAAAATTTTCTTTGAGATGAGGGGGACTCCGCCCCACTTCAAACCCCCCAAACAGAAGGGGTCACATCCCCCTTCTGGCAACCCCCTGATGTAATATTTGGATGGGTGACGGTGCCGAAAAAAGGTGTACTTTTTTGAACAACATTTCTCAAACGAAAAACAGTGTTTGGGGCCTAAATAGGGCATTTTTTCACTGTTTTTGGCCTCAAAAAGGGAGGGGAGGGGGGGGCAAAAAGCCGTCGAAACACGCTTATATAAGGGGAAAGGTTAACAAAACAATGATGAAAAATATTGGAATTACACAAAAACTAGATTTTCCATGTTAACACATGCCCTAACACCGAAATTTGGTGAAAAATTGTTGTTTTTTGTCATTTTTTTAATTAACCTTTTACCCCATAAGCATATTGCGAAAAATGGCCATTTTCACTGAAAAGCCGCCTGTAACAAGTTCAAACTGCTATGAAAGTATGAAAAATGCTTCAATACTAATGAAACTTGGCACAAATGTTGACTACACCATAGCCTCTGTAACAGCATGCTCAATGGTAAATTTCCTGTTACCATGGCAACGGGGGGACGTCTCAAAATTGCCAAAAATCACTATTTTGCATTTTTTTTTCCATCAAAACTGATTTCAAAGTGCTGCAACTTCTCAATGAATTGAGAAAGAGTAAAAGGCTTTTCAGCGTCGGTTACTAGCTACCCTAAGATCGACCTGAGGCCATTTTTAGCCTGTCACATGTCCAAAATTTTCACTGTTTGAGGCCTCAAAAAGGGAGGGGGGCAAAAAGCCGTCGAAACACGCTTATATAAGGGAAAAAGTTAAATAAGTTTCAAGAAAAATTTAGTAATGAAGTGTAAAATCTTTTATCTGAAATTCATTTAGGTCAAAATTGTAAATAAACCCATATCTTAATGAAAATATGTGACACTTTAAGTAATTTCTTTTTACTGATAAATATTTTTAAATATTACTTTATTTCTGTTTAACATTTTTGATTTATCAATGTTCTTCCTAGTTATTGAACATGTTTGTTTAAGTTGTACTTTTGTCTGATAAATACTTTGATAAAAAGGTAAATACAATTAATTAAACGGAAATAGTATCTACCATACTTATAAGCTTTAATACATGCTTAATAAATATCTAAATTGCACATTAACTATATGGTATCAATATGTTGATAAAAATATAAAGCAGTATTTATACCTTATTTTTATCTTCGTGTGAACAGAATCATTAACACACTGTAGTAGCATACATGCATTATTCCCTTCTTTTTCTGATTCATACTGTGTTTCATTGCGCTTAATTAGATATATTGAGGTTTTACGTAATACTTGTCGATTAAACTTTGACAATTACACTATATGTATTAATGAGCATGCTATTGCATTTACTCCTTGGCATCGTAATTTTTAGTATTGATGTCATTGAATAATTTTGAAGTATCCCGGTCTTTTCAGTTGTTAACTTACGTGAGTTGACAACTCGAACGCTAATATAAATATATGAGCCGCGTCACGACAAACCAACATAATGGGTTTGCGACCAGCTTGGATCCAGACCAGCCTGCGCATCCGCGCAGTCTGATCAGGACCCATGCTGTTCGCTATCAGTTTCTCTACTTGTAATATGGTTGGTAAGCGAACAGCATGGATCCTGATGCGGATGCGCAGGCTGGTCTGGATCCATGATGGTCGCAAACCCACTATGTTGGTTTTGTCGTGACACGGCTCATATAAATGTTAAAATTCTGTGTGAGGATGTCATGTGTTTCCTTTGATCAATTCACGATTTCAATAATAATAAAGTCGTTACTTTTCGGCTCCTCCTTCAATATTCGGACAAGGACCTCGAACACACAGAACGGTCTAAATCAAAGTACTTGAAAGTACGAGGGATGGCGATTTCCGAATTATGATAAATTAATCTTTCGACTCCAGCAATCATATATAATGCCCCGGTCACATATTCACGGATAATGCCACGGAAGAGCTACGGTCTAATCGGTCACGGATTACTACGCTAAATGTGAAATTCCGTAGTCCGCTACGGTCCCAGTACGGACACACAACGGTATGAGTACGCAGTCCGACGGATTTACCACCAGAAGCCCCCGGAGAGACACGGATTGTTACGGACCGACACGGTTTGATACGGAGCGACACGACTCAGGACGGACGCACTACGGATACACTACGGTCTGCTACGGTATAAGCACGGGTTAGTACGAATAAGTACGGTCTGACACGGAGAAGAACGAATTGAAACGGAGAAGAACGAATTGTCACATATCTATACGGACCTTATACATCCGTCCATAACCTCTTGCTTGCTCATTTTTCAAAATGCCTCACAAGAAAAGAATACCTAGAACAAGAATTGCAGAGTTCAATGAATTTGGCGGAGAGGATTCAGCCTAATCGGGTCCGACCCCCGAGACACATCAGGTCCGATTAAAGTGAATTTCTTGAAGGACGCTGGATCCTCAACAAGTTCGGCCATGAGAGCCTCATACTAAACATGAAGCGGTCTTTGTAAAAGCCCATCTCTAGTCCACCATCTCGTCTGTCTTTTCTTACCTGATTAGATATGGACTAGTAATCATTAATGAAAAATGTTGATCAATACTGCTTCTCTTTTAATTTTAAGATTTGCTGTATATTTTACAATTACATTAATTATCGTGAATGTTTATGTTTTAAAAATATGTAAAAAAGCTTGTTATTTGATCTTATTATCACTCAAGGGCCAGCGTCCGAGACTTATGAGACACTTCGTTTTATGTCCATATTTACTCCAATTTCACGATCCAATCTTTGTAAAATATGTAACATTAAATGTTATTCTATTACTTATGAATTATAGTACGATATCAATATAAATTTACTTCTATGCATGCCATCAAGCAGCTCGACCAAAGCCTCCGCATTCTGAACCATTTCAACATAAAGTTGCAGCCAGTAAATGGTAATTATCATTTATTGAATGTTCCCGCAAATATGTTTGTTTTTAACAAGAAAATAGTATTTATACCCTTGAAAAAATACATGATACTTAATTCATCGGTACTAAACAGTGGTGGACCGTACCATTCCGTACCGTTTCGTATTGCAACGCAAAAAAGGTATAAGACCGTGCTAATCCTTGCCTCTCCGTAGTACAGCGTATTACGATCGTGACTTTCCGTGACAATGTCGTATTAATCCGTATTAAAACCGTAGCTTAAACGTAGGGTAACCGCAAAAATACGTAGTTCTCCGTACCAAACCGTGGAAATCCTTAGCTGCCGCAGACTCTTGATTTACTCGACACACAAGAGAATTTATACCAACTTGAAACATTTAGATTTTACCCATAAACTATCAAAAAATTGTTTTTCGTATTTCTATGAAACGGCATTCAATAAATCATAATTTTGTATATATCTCTGAAAGCGTTTCTTTTCCCCTTAAATTCTCATTATTTCCCATTATTTCTTCATGTCTGTGATAAACATTTAACCATCACTTAAACAAGAAAGAAGAATTTATTTTGACGCGTATATTGCAGTTGTTGGGCATTTGCAATTGGAAACGAGAGCATGTTTATGAACTTGATATCGCGTTCCAAAAAGTATAAACATGTAAAAAAATGGTATGTAAATGCTAAGATTTGTAGTTAAAACATTTATGTAGTTAAAACAGTCATGTAGTTAAAACATTCATGTAGTTAAAACATTCATAAAGATGATTTTGAACAAAATGTTAATTATTGCATTTTATCATCCCCATCAGTTCAATATATCCTTGACTGAATTAATATTGTATTTTGTTGTAGTGTATTGATAAAAGTATTATACAAAATGTTTAATCGTTCAGTGTACACGCGACTTTGTTTTTAGCCTCATAATATTATATAGAGGATATTTGTTAAGTTTAGTGTAAGATCGAAATATATTTCACCGAGTGAGCACCAAAAGGTATATTTCACGAGTGAAATATGAACTTTTGGTGTTCACAAGGTGAAATATATTTCGATCTTACACTAAACTAAACAAATTTTCTTTTTATTATATGCAAAGAAACGTTTTAAAAAGACATTAAACCTAATACTGAATGAAAAGCGCGCCAAATAATAATACAACGTGACGTCATTTACGACGTCACGTCATTAAGTTGGTACCTAGTACTGTGCACGCTGGTATTTCACTGAAACAACGTAAGGGGCTTAAATTCAAAACAGTGAAATTATCAAAGTGGTAATTTCACTGTTTCAAACAGTGAAATTACCAGTTTTAAATCACTGATATATTTCTATAAACCACCGAAAAGCATGTAATAAATGGGTAATATTCTGTAGTTTACACGTGTCTAAATAGAATAGTTAGAACTCCTTCGTACATGTAACACGTGATATCAAAATCACTTTATGTAATAAAACATAAAATATCTGCACATATGCAAAACTCTTGTAAGTTTCAAATAAGTTTGCTTCCTTTGCCACGTAAAACGTTTGGCTGAAAGTTTGCACTTTTATCACATTTATAGATTTTTTTAAATTTTTATCATAAGACAATGACAAGTGCGTATTACTTACATGCATTCATTTCCTACAAGTGAATATTCCAAATGTATTTATATCACGTTGTTCTTCATTTAAATTCTCTAATAGCAAAACTATCTCACTTGAATATGAACAAATGTACATCAAAATGTGATAGCGAACTGCCAAGATTACCTGTTTACCTGTCTTTACAGCTGTTTCAGTTGGTAGGGAATGAGCAGGGTGGGTGTGTGTGTGTGGGGGGGGGGAGAGGGGGTTGAGACTGATAAACTAGCATATCTTAATTTCTCAAAATGTTGTTTGTTTGTTTGATTTACCACCCTAGTGACATAATATGAACAACAGTATAAGTTTGTAAAGTACTTGTCGGGCACAGGAGCAGGTGTTGGGAGGAGGCTAAATTGGCTGAAGCCGCTGCTCCCAGACGCTTGACCTGTATCAAAATAGGGATTTAAAATGTATATCAAAAAAGCTGATTCAAGATAAATGTAGGCCACTTAATCCTTAATAGAAGCCTGGATTCCTGCTGAGCTCTCCGTCATAAAACCTGTCAGCCAAATCACTGTATGCCTTGGAGAAATTTGTTGTATATGTATACTTTAGTGGTAATATACATTATCTCATGGTGCGGTGATTTGTACGAAAGACCGGCCGGTGGGGACATTTCAACTTCATGAAATCACCAATTCATCTTCGTTAAATCACCAATTCATCTTCGTTAATTCTCAGCTTCATCTTCCTGAATTCTCGAAATCAGCTAAACGAATCAACTTCGTGTATTCAAGATTTCAACTTCACGAGTTCACGGTTGGAATCGTGAATTCGTGAAGTTGAAATCATAAAAATGAAACTGGAATTTGTGAAGTTGGAATCGTGAATACGTGAAATTGAAATAGTGATAATGAAATTAGTAACTGTAACTGAAGCTATTGACTGTCAGAGAAAAACATATGGAGGTAGTTCATAAAAATAAATATGACTTTAACCTCCGCCAACTCACTTTATTTTTCACAATATGAACTATATATCATAGATATTTTATTGATATAGCACAATATTTCATGAGTAAAATTATAGAAACGTGTACAGTAAAAACCCTTAATTAAGACCATCATCGGGACTGGACTAAAGAGGTCATAATTGCGGGGTGGTCTTATAATAATTGTGGATATCATTGCTTACGTTCTTTATGTCTATGGTCTATTTTGTCATTTTGTATGAACAAACAATATGTATCTTAGCCTACAAATACAATATGTAAGTATGTTATAATATTAAATCTGAAGAAATTAAATATCAAATTCTCTTTGGTCTGATTTCAATATTAATTATTATATGATGTTTATAATTCATCTATTAAATAAAAATAAATTCGTCACTTTAAAGCAACATTAAACTACATGTACTCTAAAATTTACTTTTTCACCTTATTTCATAAATATCCGAATAATAACAGTTTTTGACACCTTGTGAAATCAAGTGTCATGCCTTAGAGCATTCAAGCAGAAAATAATAACATAACAAATTTAAGATCTAGTTACGTGTTGACTTAGATATCAGTGGTCTCAATAGTGGGGTCAAATAAAGAACAAATAAAGAATTGGGACTGAATCTGGTGGTCTTAAAATTGGATAAGCGAGGTGCTCTTAATTCTGAATCATGTAACTATTGACATAAAAAACTGCAAATTTTGCTCTTTTACAAAATGGTCTTAACAAAATATCTGGTATACAGAGTTAATAAAAAAGTAACCATTTTATTTAAAACCGTCGAACTTTTAATTCTTGTCAAATAACAATTTTAATGTAGTAAAATCACAAAGCCTTTGTAGATGAGTGATACTTTATCAATTCATTTATAAGATTTAGTGTACACATGCAAACAAACATATATTCACGTAACAGGCTACTCAGACGCCATCATGTCTGATTCAATATTTCACTCCTCCGTGGCAAGAAGAAAGATGTGATAGGCACAATTAAAAATGCATCGTTCAAATGATTATGAAACATAAAAAAAAATGAGTCTATACAAAGCATCGGTAATCATTCCAACACGAAATGTCATTACTGTTTTCTTGTTTACGCGTCATTGTTTGTCAGGCCATGTACATGCAAATCTGTTTCCTCGTCAATCAAGACATAAGCTAAATTTGTTACATATTTGACCGTGAAGAAATAACAAACTAATAACTTAATGAAACACAATATTACTCTCTTACCACCTCCTTAAAAGTAACGTCTTTATACCCTTTTCAAGTGAAGTCATTAAAATTCGTCAAAAACATTTCGAATTTTATCCCAATTGACAGTTACTGCATCCTGGTCTTTCATGGCCTGAATGATGATGTTCAGATCTGGATTTTTTCTATTTCTATTTCTCCATTCTTTCAGCATATGAAATATTTTTGTCGCTGTTCCTGTATTTCTTTGCTTTATACGTTCAATTTTGTCCGCGGATAAGTCTAGAGCAATTCCTAAAAGTTCCCAATTAGTCCCTATGGCTTGAGCGATTCTGTTCAAGTCTTTTTCCGTGGCACGTCGATCATAAGTTGAATGTGATGCTGATATTTTCTTTTCTTGAAACCATTCCTCAATAGCCTTCCGAACGTTGATAGGATGGTCCTTATAGTCAGGGCAAGGAACGGTGACCTCACCTCTGATGTTGTTCAGATGATGTATTTCATTACTTCCATCAGCTTCATGATCTGAATGATTACACTTAATGTAATGACTGTATATATTCTCTCTCGTCTCGTTGCTAAGTTTACCAAACTCATGGCATATCACCATTTCTACGTATCTGCGAAAGCGGTCGGACACGACGTCAATTTTCTCTCCCGATTGACATAGAATGGCGACCATCAATTCAATACCTGTATCCTTCTTTTTCATAATCCTTCCGGCATGTTGTCTGTCTAATCTGTAGAAACCAACATTTTCGAAAACTAAGTACTGCTCCTCGTATTTGATTGGCGGCCAACGTCCTAGGGCAGCTGCTGTAATGCGCTCATAAACAGTATTCAATACTGTGGTATTATCGAGGCTAATGCCAAGTATTACACTTGAAAAGGATTTTCTGCTCAGAAAACTGTCGGCTGTTTCTTTACTACAATATCTTTTAAGAAAACTTGGTATCATGTATTTTCCCATACCAACCAGGTCGGTCGCATTGTCATCTGATTGTAGTTCTGCAAGGATTCTGTGTCTCTTCAAGAAATTAAGCAAAATATCTGACCAGTTAAAGTACTCCGTGTTTCTCTCTTTGCTCCAAACGGCGGATATGATTTCTTTTTCTAACACTGCCATGTTTTTCATCTTTTTCCATAGCTGATAGAGCTGTGAACTTCCCTCACATATAGTTTTAGATGTTATGATGCATTTGAATGCATCAATCAGAAACTGAGGGCTAAGAATTACGTGATCTTTTAAGCCTTCCTCATCAAAAAACACGAGTGTCCCTTTTCCGTGATGGTATTTTAGAAATTCCTTTATCTGATCCTCTTCCCCAATTGGCAGATCATTTCGTGAATCCATTTCTTTTACATCGTTTAAGGTAACAATATGTTTGTGTCTGTTCTCTAATAACGCCATTTCTAGAGGTATCCATTTTGCAGGAATCAGCTTTTGAAATGCAGTTTCTTCTCCGATTTGATATATTGTTTTTCTAAGTTCGTCAATCACGTCATCATCGTCCGACATGTCTACATTAGCAACAGCAAATGTACGGTCATAGATATGTTTCCGAACATCAGTTCCTGCAAACAAATCTTTAACTTCTTTAAACTTCGCATTGACATCTCCAGTAAACTTGTCTTTGTGCGTTCCAACAAGAATGACCTTTGGCTTTGAAGCATCATCTGTCCCAACAAATGCATTGATGGAATTTACCCAAAACTTCAAGCTCGTTTTCATTTTTTCCTGTCTATCCGGAAAATCATAATCTTCTAATATGTTATTAAGCCCCTTCCTAAGATCAAAAACCAAAAGATACACAGCGTCCCTTGAATGAAATATTTGATGAGTTGCATAATACACGAATTGTCCACCAAAGTCCCAAATAGTTGCAATAAGTTCATCTTCTGCTATTGTTCTGTTTTCAGATAAATCCTCCGAAAAACGTCGAAAGAGCGGCAGACATTTGACAGACGTTCTGGAATCAGTAGAGTGTACTTGACTGTCAGCAGTATCTTTAGTTTTACCTTCATTCGAATTCTCAATTTTATCACCGTTTTCGTCTTCATTAGCAAATGATTCATTTAAGTCAGTTGTTAAATCTAGATCATTATTTTCTTCCGAAAGATCCACCGGTAAGCATGTTTGGCCGTTTTCTACAGTTTTTGCTACAGAAACAAGGCGACTTGAGATTTCCTCAGATTCTTTAGCTATATCAAATCTTTTCCAGTTACTTTCCTTGATTTTACATCGCCTTATATGTACATCAATTCCATCTGTAGTATCAGTATTATGAAAGGGTTCATTCAAGAGACGTCTTGTAAGTGTAGTTTTACCTTGTGCATAGAATCCAATGATATTTACACGTACGTGTCTATCATGCTCTTGACCTTCTTTCAAAACACGAGAAAATAAAGAATGATCGTCTTTTTCCAAATGTGCCTATATAAACGAAAATTTTCAAGACTAAAAAATATTTATAACAATAATAAAACAACTGATAAAAATAAATATATATCATTGCAAAAACGTAATGGCTCTTTACGACTGATTAGTCGTTAAATATACATTTAATATCTTCCCTCGATTACAATGTCATAAATCTATAGCCTTTTTAATAAATATTGATAATGTAATCTAAAATGAAAAACCCTTTTTATAAAGAATACCACTTGTATAATAACTTACATTAGAAAAAATGGTCACACCTTTGAAAGATTGGGGTTTATTTGTAAAACCTCAAGCGTTTGTCCCAACTGGTTTCCAAGTGAGTGCAGAATTTCTTGAATTGGAGTTACAAGAACGCCAGTTTCTTTAACCATGATTCTACTTATAATGCCAATGCAGCTCAAGTGATTACTATTGTCGATCAGATACACAGCCGCACCGACTTCATTTTCAGTGGCAAATTGTTCACCTTCAACCGGGATGATATGATATTGGTCTTTGTATGTCATAACTTGCATAAAATTTGGTTCATCTCGCCTTATAAAGTGTGTTTCTGTTTTTATTTCTCCATTATGCTCTTTAAACTTCCCTTTTGTCAAACCAGAGGCATGACCAACCTTTATTAAAATGTGAGATTCTATATCGTCGGAGGTTAGTTCCCTTGCATCAATCACAACATTGTCTGTGCTAGACAGCTGGGTGTGCGCGGAATAAAGCCCTAAAAAAGTAGAATATATGGGTTTTACTGATCATTTTTTGATAAAAAAATACAAGAGCCAACGCGGAGCGGTGCCGACGCTCGCCTTTTTACTTTTTGACAGTTTAAGCAAATCTTTAAAATAAACTTAAAGAAAAAAGTTCTTCCCTTTTTAATTTTGATAGGGCTGTCCAGCAACACTTGTTGTTTTGTCTAAGTTTGATCATTTCTATGAATAAATGACAACGTGAGGAAATTATAATCAAAACGGTCAAGGTCATTTAAAGGTCAAATAGGTCTAAAATATTTAAAATGTCTGTTTCTTCATAAGTGTTGTTTTGTCCACGTATGGACACGTACGATAATAAAAAAATTATATGACAACTTTACCAAAATTGAATTATTTTACCTTGACGATCAAGATCATCTAAAGGTCAACGTAATGGTCAGTTCAACCTTACAGAAGGTCTTGTCCAAAAGGTTATTTCTATGGAAGTATGAAAATTATCAATTGATTAAAGATCCTGTATGTTTTGTAATTGTGGTTGTATACCACTCTTACGTGAAATTACATATGTATATAATTATACTTATACAACAATTTTCAAACATCGAAGAATATGTAAAATATGTACTGCAAATATTTGTACAGATATATAAATGTACTCATTGAAACATTTGACTTAGAATTTATAGAAAACCAATTTCTAAATACCTCTCTTTATTTACATGAAAAAATTAAAGTCCGTAACTTACAATAAATAAATAGTAAATAATGCTTTTTGGAACTAATAATATTGATAAATCTTAATTTAAGCATCATATTTTTTTTTATATAAAACCATAAAACAATGTGTGAAAGGATCTTTAATTACCAAGTTACAGCCATTTATAGTGAACATAACTGGCGAATGAGTAAGCTGATTCAAAAGTATAAGTTACTTATGTAAGACTGACTTTCTAACAGAGTCGAATTTGGAATACAAGTCGATTTGTTAAGATAAAACAACAGCATAAAACAGATTTTTATCAGAAAAAAGTTTCTGTTTTAAAGAGAAAGATTACTGTTAGTTTCTAAATTTTACAGTTAGTTGGCAATTGAACATTAAACTCTAAAATCTAACTCCATCGCCTTTTAAAGTATAACAAAGGTTTGCATTTAAATTTGCTGTATACTTAGATATAATTACAAAGTATATGAATGGTACAACTGTCAAATGCAAACAATAAGATTATAAACATATTTTATTTACATATCTTAGATTTACGCTTTGAAAAATAGTTTTTTTAAAATAACGAAAATCAATAATTTCATGAACAAAGGATTAGCAATAACTTCTGCATGTATATCAATAACTGACACCTTTACATTATATTTGCCAAATGCATATTAAGATCTGACTACATGATTTTAAAAACTTGGTCAGAAAAACAAGAATATTTTGTAACTGTAAACCAGTATAGTAATTGTATATGGTAGTAATTATGCACAAAATAAAAATAAGCGTACCGCTTTTTGTTAAATGTTCGTCGACTACTTGTATCAACTGTATCTTAGACGGTAAACACTCGTCAGATATCTTCACAAGAGTGACATCTAGACTTTCATCATACTCTGCTGCAATCACTTCACCACAATGCTTCACATCCTTTTCATCAGATACAGACGTTTTAAGGTAAACTTTTGTACCTATGAACTTTTCAGGAGATTTAAATGGACCAAAAATGTGTCTTACTGTAAGGAAACATAACTCCCCAGTTTCTTTAATTTTCAAAATAGGTCCAATTGTTCCACATGATTTCGTACTCGGACTGTATATGCAGCTTCCAATTTTGAGTTCTCTGGGCCCAATTGGCGTAGATCCTTTAATCAGATGTTCACCTTAGATAGATATAAAGAAATTATATCAAAGGGAAGATGATAAGACAACTTCTGAAACTGAAGATTACATTATCAGAGAAAGTTTAAACTATTAAACTATTAAAAAAAGAATATTTTCTTTTTTTCTTTAAAAGGTATATTATGATTCTTGAGATCAGTAATGGAAAATATCTAACTATCTGAGTTTTTAGTGCAACTCGCATTAACATGAATTCACATTAATTATTATATCGTATTGTAATGGAAGTTGCTTTTCTACTTTAAGTTCTGTGCGTTTAATTACCTGTTAATTCGGCATCAGCATTCTCTAATCTTAGTCTTTTATTGTTGTTATCTGCATGAATATCATCAGCGTGTCTCTTTCCTTCAGGCATTGATTCCCACATAACTTGCTCTGGTCACTCAAACCGTTTTATACTAAAACGGAACAAAAATAGAGCTGAGATTTAAGACTATTAATCTTATACTGTCTACAATGTTCGTAGACATTAGTTCACGGACAAAAATTTCAAGATAACCTCACACTAATACTATTATCAAACTTTGCTTCCATAGGCGCAGGTGTTTAATATCATTTTCGAATATAAAAATGGAAAAATTAGTAAGACAGTTCAGTTTGTGAAAATTGAGTTAGGTTAAAATGGATACATTTTTTGTAAATGACAAGTACCATTTCTATACACAATATGTTTACTTTTGATGTACTTTTTCAAGTACAATTATAGAGCCCTTACAAAAAGGAACTTTTTATAAAGGTTAATTTTCATATTTCACTAAGAAATTTTAACTCAATACTTTACTAATAATCGTAAAAATATTGTTCCAGTGTATGTGTACAAGTGCATCTTGAGATGATAATGCTTTTATTTTATCAGCCAACTGCACAAACTTAGATAACAATTACCTCCAGTGTTGCACGTGTAATTATGAAGTGTTGAGTGAACGATTATATCCGGCCGGATTCCCGTTAGTACTTGATCATAAATAATCAAAATATTTCATCAAAACATGTACATTATAATATTTTGCATAATGAGAACCTTATCACATAAGGTGTAATCATTTGCTAACATAATCAATTGAGCCGCGCCAAAACCAATGTAATGCGTTTGCGACCAGCATGGATCCAGACCAGCCTGCGCATCTGCGCAGTCTGATCAGGATCCATGCTGTTCGCTTACAAACCCCACTACAAGTACATAAACTGATAGCGACAGCATAGATCCTGATCAGACTGCGCGGATGCGCATGCTGGTCTGGATCCATGCTGATCGCAAACCCATTATGTTGGTTTTGTCATGACACGGCTCAATTGTCTTCATTGTTTTTTTTTCTTTTTTTTATCAATAAAATACAACAATCATGTAAAAATACACATGTATAAAAAACGTGTAATATGCATACATTGATATTTTCCATACAATATTCATCTACATTTTTATAAACAAATTATTAATATCATACTGTGATAAAGATCAGATTTATCTT
Organism: Ruditapes philippinarum; assembly: GCF_026571515.1. Lineage (NCBI taxonomy): Eukaryota > Metazoa > Mollusca > Bivalvia > Venerida > Veneridae > Ruditapes > Ruditapes philippinarum. Next base: position 50,803 of record NW_026862735.1, on the reverse strand, counting down.
ATAGAATAATGGAAAAAAAATGTTGCTATGAAATTGAGATACTGTAGCAAATAATTTAAAAATGCTCCATATCAACTAAATCCCTTGTTTCACATGTGCTAATATTTTATAAAAATTACATATTTTATATCAAATTGCGTTCAAATGCGTATTGTCAGATGTTATTATATCACGCACGCATAAAATACTTCAGATCCGAATAGCAAACAATTTTAACCTACTTCGAAGTGTTTATTTTTTTTAAATCTTACAATGTTACAATTATAGTTATTAAGGTCCAACCATATCATATATTTTGCTGTTAAAAACTGCTACTTTGAAATCGAAAGCAAATCTGCCTACTTTCGCTTTTAGAAATAGGTTCGCAACTTTCACTTTCTTTGTTTTGAGTCATATGGTAGAAAAGATGTTTTATGATGTAATGTAATCATTTATAAACAACGTGAAACTATTGATTGTGTTAAACTTTTGCGATTTAAAATACAAACGATTTACGCTTTAGATCAAGTGTCATGCTTTGCTCGACCTTGGACTTTTCATTTCATTGGTTGTTACAATATTCAAACACAATTATTGTTTATCTTTAAATGAATAATATTTCTGATAAATGTATACTTACCAAAACATCAGTTCGTTGTCCTTTTTACATAACAATTCATAAAACATTTATGTTTAAAAAATCAGTTCCATTCTATACATTTAAAAAGATCTCGCGAATGCTTGGTCTAATTTTTTAAACAACATCCGTTATCGGCAAGCTAAAAGTGTACTGAATGTAGTACACTTGAGCAGATATTGTTCAAGGTCGCGCTATTAAATGTGCAATAATGCATGCCCCGCCCGTTCATTTTTTTAAAATAAATAATCTTACTTTAATTTATCTTACTGTAAGGGAGAATTTTAACAAGGAGGCTGAATTTAAAGAGCGATAATCATATCGCAAATAAGTTTATGGTTTGATATTAAATCTATTTTTTTTTTTCATTTAAGGGATTTTATTTGTCTCCAGTGACATGTATAATCCAAAATGTGATGCATCTGGCTCTTTTGTACGTTTATTTGTCTGTTTCTTTTTTTCCTTTATTTCTGCATTTAACTTATGCTCCCTTCCTTTACTCTTGTGTATATCTGACAGCCCTACGTAGCATTATCGGTATTATAATATTCATATATATAAGTGTATGAGAAAGCTACGTTATCTTGAATCATCGATTTTTGTGACAAGTACTAAATTTAAGTCAACATTATCAAGCACAACCTTGAAATCATATTCTAGTTTATTTTATTATTATCAGTAAAAACATATACATGTGTAGTGTGATCTTTTATTATATATATCTACCTATTTATCATTTTCTAAATAATAGAAACAGCATTGATACATGAGGCTATCTGATTTCTACGAGGGGGCGTAGCCCCCGAGTATTAATCAGATTGATGTTCTTTCTATTTTGTATCATAGTCAAACATAAAAACACGTTCCCTGCTGTCACAATATAAAAACCCAGAAAAAAGTCCCCAAACTATGATACAATTACAGATTTCATGATTACCCGGCAATGTGTTATCTCAGTACAGGAAACATTTCGATTTTGTCACCAATGTATTAAGAATAGATATGTATAAATGTACAAAGTTTTATTTATCTCCCTATCTTCCTTCTGTTGCCGACATTGAAACAACTCAACGTCTTGTTCTGTTCTGTCACATTGACCTCCAACAAGTGTTATGCTAAGAAAATTTGATGCAATTTGTTTGACAGAAATTTTGACAACAGATGTAGATTTCATAATTGTACAGCAGGAAATATGTGTAGGGCTTGTAAGTTTAAAAGTACATAGGGGTGGCAGGAAAAAAGTCATATACGAAAACACATTACCAGAAAACAGATTATTGAATATTACCTGGCATGATAGAGCAGTGGTTATGTTACTTGTTTTGCATGCGGAAGGTCGTAAGTTCAAATCCAACAAGAGGGTAATACTTTTGTCAGGCCTTTTGTATTTTATTATTTATTTTCTTACTTTCTACTTTATTTATTTTCTATTTATAATTTTTTATACATACATATATAATTTCCATGTTTTTTATTCACGAGAATGCTATAGCATATATTATTATATGTTACAATTGAATTCAAACAATGCATTAAACCTTTGTGTCACTCTCAGTCGCGCTGGCGTTGGCGTGTTCGTCTCCAGTGCCAAGAGAGTACCTCAATAGGTGATTACCACGGAGAAATGGATGGCGTTTTCACCAAGTGGCTTAATCAAAAGGTAATCCCAAATCTTCCATCACATACTGTCGTGGTAATAGACAACGCACCTTATACATGTAACACTTCTTGCGATGACCAACGAAATCAAGTACAAAAATGTGATTACATCTTTCTAACAGCGCCATAACATACACACAGGACTCGCGTGCTCGCAATAAATAGATGATTTTTGTTGCAGGCCCAAAAAGCCCAAAAAGCTAAATTGAATACCTATGCATTAAAAAAAATTAACGAAATTGGAATGCTGGGATTTGAACCCACACTTGTATAGTTGATAGACTAGCGCGCTACCACTACGCCATAATATCACACTGCAAGTAGTATGGCCAATAAGTATTACAATACTACGCATACACACATGACTTACCTTTTCTGAAGTGCACTGACCCATGCTATGTTTACAACGGTTCCGAAATAAATAAACTTCAACAATAGCTATTATTGCGTTTAGCTATTATTGCGTTTATATTTGCCGCATGAAATCACAGCTTTTCACAAAAATGCAAATACTAATTGAGCCGCGTCATAACAAAACCAACGTTATGCGTTTGCGACCAGCATGGATCCAGACCAGCCTGCGCATCCGCGCAGTCTGATCAGGATCCACGCTGTTCGCTTACCAACTCTATTACAAGTAGAGGAACTGATATCGAACAGCATGGATCCTGATCAGACTGCGCGGATGCACAGGCTGGTCTGGATCCATGCTGGTCGCAAACGCATAACGTTGGTTTTGTCGTGACGTGGCTTAATTATTTTATGCTGACACGAATAAATAAACTTGACTATAAAATTGGACAACAACTCTACATGGAATCTCTACACACATAGACTACGTTTTGGAAGACCAAACAAAACAGGCAGGAAACACAAACTTATTTCTTACATAAACATATTTAAATGTCAATTCATGAAAATTGGAAGAATGAATGTTTTGAAAATAAGAAACTTGTCTTTATAGTTTTTTTTAAACATAATATCATTTTTAACATAGATATCTTGAATTTTAGGAGAGTCTAACATATTTCGGATACTCTTTCCACGGATTGTAGTATTCAAAGGAGAAGTGTATTGTCAGGATTCAAATTTATATTAAACAATAAATTTATAATCAGTTCAATGAAAACAAACGCTTTTCTTTAGCTTTCGACTTTACGTCTTCTTAAAAAAATGACGTTTATAAAATAATAAATGACGCAACGTTTTTTTATAATTGATATTAATTAACCTGAGTGATATATTGTGGATGATATGGGTTTTATCGCACAGTTACAATGCACTGTCTAACTAGAAAGCATAAAATAAGACCCAGTATCTCACTGGCTAGCAAAGACTTAAACCAAGTATTTCACTGGTAAGCATAGAGTGAGACCTAGTATCGTTCTGGTAAAAATAGAGTTAAACCCAGTATCTTACTGGAAAGCATAGAGTGAGACACAGTTTATCACTGGTAAGCATAGAGTAAAACCAATCATCTTCCTTGTAAGCATAGAGTTAAACCCACTAATGCATTGGTAAGCGTAGAGTCAATCCAAGTTTTTCACTGGTAAGCATAGACTTAAACTAAGTATCTTACTGGGGAGCATAGCCACGCCTGGTAAATGATAGAGCTACCTCTTTCGGAGGTATACGGTAAATCGCTCTATCGCTACTTCCGAGCTAGTGCATATCGCTTAAATCAAGTGTCAAGTGTTTTCATTTTTATATATTTTGTAAATTCTACACCAAATATCAAAAATCGGAGAATGCTATGCGATGAAGATTTAATTTAAGTTTCCAGAAAACGTAAAGTTGTTATACTTGTGTTTGAAATGTAGTTGTAGTGTTGTTTCCCAGTTAGCGAATTCAGCGTTGATTGATTCCTTTGATAGTTGCATTTTGCATGCCGATTTGAAAAACTTTTGTCATCTGATGACATTAAGAAGAAACAGAAATACAGTGACCTATAATACAACGAAAAACAACAACTGGGCAGTGCACGTCTGGAGGGAGTTGGCTGAAAACCGCAACCGACAACCGGAGACTAAGCAATAGCCTGGTTATCCTATTCCCTTTCAAATAGAGCAGCTCCGTTCATGTGCAGAAATGGATTTTTGGTCGCAACAATACATCTGTGAAATTGAAAGGAAAAATGTAGAATTCTATCTTCCAACAACTTTTACTAAACATTGCTGCAAGGCTACAATGGTATCTTCGAAATGAAAAATCCATGCACGTGAACTTGTTAAAACTGAAGATCCTTTTTTCTGAACTTCGCAGAATATTGGATCCACGCATGCGCGAGTTGACTTTACGAAGTCAACTGTTAAAAAGTGGAGTTTTTACCAAAATGTGGAAAAAATGTTTGTCATGGAATTATGAAAAATGGATATACTGTATGATTTTTTAAGATATGTGTTAGTTTCGAACATTGAGATTAATTTTTTCTCTCACTCCATGTCTATTACTTTCAGTGATCAGCCACAAACTGTTTAATTATAATCATGACGGTAAAGGGAATGTACTGTTTCAATAACTTTTATACATGTAAAAGCTTGGATTTATAAATAACCGTATGAAATCACTTTCTAATTTGTTTACTTTATTCGCATGCTACATTCATTGTCTAATTTAAAACTCCGCCCATAACTTCATATTTGCCAGATACCACTTCAATACCTGTTAAAATAACTTTATATACTGTTCGTATATTTGTTACAATTACAATAATAAAAAAAGACTTTGTTCATTTTGACTACTGTTTTGTATGTTCCAAAGAAAATACATTTAATATTCTAATCTCTAGCAAGCCTATCAAAGTTCATGATGAACAGTGTCTTTCGTCCGCCCATTTACCTATAACATACAATTCTGGTAATTGACAAACATATAAGAATATCTGGTCATCAGATGTCTACTAGTTCATCATCATTTGCTGTATTTCTTGCTTTGACGCTCTTTGATGTTTTGCATCAATGCTTTTCTTGTTATATCATGATACACCATTTGCCGCGAAACATGTGAAGGACATTTTAAAAGTCGATGAAAGTTTTTGTTTTGACTTATTTACATATGGATTTATATATTTCTTACCATGATTAATTGTTGCTATTCGTAAAAGATAAGTAGCATTATTGGTGAAAAAGAAATGTACATGCTTTGATTTTTTTATCATCTAATATTACTGACTACAGTAGTGACACAAATAGAACAATGTTTTACTACTGTCATGTCACATAACATTTACATGTCGTGTAAGCCTTGTAAGTATTGGAATTACTTTCCTTAAGGTATAGTCTGATTTTATTGACCTGTCAATTATGCATACATTATAGAACTCATTTAAATATTCGATCCCACTTCGGTTTGGTCCGTGTAGTTTACGAGAATTAATGTGGAGTATATTCGTCATGGATTGAAAGTCACGCCAGCTTAATGTGAAGGTTTTCGTTAATTCACAATGGTACAGTCGGTTAAGAGAATGCCTGATAAATTAGAGGGCTGTGGTTCGATCCTTGCTGTTGCCATTGTTTTAGTACTCTTTCTTTATGTTTTTATTTTAATGGAACAGTTTGTAGTGTGTTTTACAGCATTGAAAAGACATTTATTAATTTAAATCCGTTTTAATTTTAAACATGAATTCTTAAAACATGTTATTTAAAAAGAATATAGATATAACAAAATTAAGTAAAACATAATAAAACAAAACGAACAACATAAAATAATCATATATAGCTCCAATATTGTTGAAAGTATCAATAAGAAAATAAAAACATAGACCTACGCGGTCTCGAACTTAAAACACGTGTGGCACTTAGAGTATAAACTCGTGCTTTACCCTATTGCGCTATATAACGCTAAGTACACTTTGTTCAGAGATACAAATTAAATTAAATTCCATCGTACAGCGTACATCTCACGGAACTTACCGAAAATCTACCGAAGATTAATATACTGTGTGCATCGACCGTGTAATCAGTATGTAATTGACAGGTTAATAAAACCAAACAATAGGTATCGGTGAAAGCATTTTTTCTTAAATTTGATGTCTGGCTCCTCTCTCATGGACAGTGCATACGATAAGTATAATTATGCAAAAATTGATTTACGAATATCCGGAATAATGTACAATAGTACTTAATCTGAATAGAACATGACCTGTGCGTAGGAATGATTTGGTAAAGTATCTGCAATGAGCGCATTTTTTGCGCGGAGCTTCTCATTGATTGATTGATTGATTTCATTCATTTGCTGCATTGCAGCAGCATTTGTGCTTGTAATTATAATTGTACTTCTTTCTTCTTTTAATGTATGGTCTGGTGTTTCTTTCATTTTTCTTTAAAGATATACTGTGCTTAAATTTGATATTAGACAATATTGATAATTGTAACATTGTCTCTTTGTAAACATAAGATAAACATTTTTTGACTTTTCAGAAAGTAGATATGTTATGTTTAAAAGTCTTCACAATATAGGTGGTCACCATGAATATATAGAGAATAACATGCTACTGTCTTTTGATATCAATTTTATCAGGCGTGGCTGATATGGGCTAGAAAGGGCGAGGCTTGCCGAGCCCTTTCTGCCCATATCAGCCGAGCCTGATAAAATTGATATCAAAAGACAGTAGGATGTTTTTCTATTTATCATGTAACACATAATAACTGTCAAAATAACAAAATAATCTACTTTTAAATAGCGAATTTCGTTAAAAAGAGGGATTTTTGTTCAAAGAAATAATTCTTGAAAACAAATTCCTCCGCCCCTGAAACTTAGAATTTGTAATTGGCGGCCATTTTTTCTTTCGACTAGGATAAAAGATACAACAGAATGTAGGCCTAATACGATAACATTCTTACCTTTAATTTAAACATCGATCAGAAAATCCGCTTAGGATCACATAAACTAAACTTTACTGCAATTTTTGTCTTGAATTGTCAAATTCAAAAGTTCACGATAATTTCAATCAAAGAAAAGTCAAACCGGCAATCAAACACAAGCTACACAAACATGCGTCTTATTTTTTAAACGAAACAATTTGTTCACTTATTAAATAATTATCCGGCGAAATAAAGTAAACATTTACAAGTTCTCAAAGAAAACCGTCTAGCCTGTTTATTATGATTACATGTATAGTATGACGTGAACATCGATGATGTCATTTGCAATATAAAAAATGACGTCACTTCATTTAGTTGGTGCATATAAACTATTTGCTATCTAATTTATTCGTAATTGAAATCGAAATAATAAATAAATAAATTTTGCATATTGATTCAAGACTTGTAAGGGTATGAGATTACATTGTAGAATTCACATGCTGATGAAAATGAGAATATAAGCAATTGAAAAAAGTCCGTTAAAATGGGCGGGGCTAATTTTTGATATCAGGTTACTGACGTGATATCAAAAATAATTATCAGGCAAGTGTTTACGTGTTGACGTGAACATCGATGATGTCATTTGCAATATAAATTATGACGTCACTTCATTTAGTTGGAGCTAAAACTATTCGCTATCTAATTTATTCGTAATTGAAATCGAAATTATAGGCCTAAATATCACACCTTGATTCAAGACTTGTAAGGGTATGAGATTACATTGTAGAATTCACATGCTGGTAAAAATGAGAATATAAGCAATTGAAAAAAGTCTGTTAAAATGGGCGGGGCTTATTTTTGATATCAGGTTACTGACCTGATATCAAAAATAATTATCAGGCAAGTGTTATCGGGCAGTTACCATAGTAGTTGCATGATAAATATAGTAACTAGACCTGTAATATGGAATGCAGCTTGCTGGACATTGATTCCTTTATTCAAATTAGACACATTTAGTTAAAATTTCATAGATTTAAATATCTGTGATTAAAAGATGAGCACAGTATATCTTTAAATGATTTAATTAAGAAATAAACGTGGTTGATGTATAATTTTAAGGTAGCTGATGATAAAATGCTGCAAAATCAGTGTTAAACCGCACATAACATGTAAATTATAAATTGGAACTTGAATGTATTTGGGCTCATCTGGAGGCGTGCAGCTTTAAATTTGTTTGTAACTTAAGTCAAGCAGAAAATAACGCGGAAGTAACTATATGGTATCACGTGAATCATGACGTTTGTGTTATGTAGCTGTTGTCAAAACAAAACGGTTCATTACTTTGATACGCCGTGAAACAACCTGGGAATACAAATTGTATAAGAGGTATATTTTACAATATTATTATTGTTGTGATTATATTAAATCAATCGATCATTATTGCTACAACTAACATTTTAAAGCTTCACAATTCATTGAAGTTATGTCAGATTTATATGTGAGAGATTAAGACACACATACAAAATTAATATTAGTGTGTGAAAAACAAGACGGTTATGCCAATCCATTATGACGCATACAAGGGAAATAACCATACCAATTATTGTGTAAACAATAATCAAGATTTATTTACCATTAGTTTTTGCTGAAATACAATTGAAAAACGACTGTTTGTTTAAAATAAACGGAGTTTCCCATTATGGTCTCAGAAGAAAAAATAAAACAAGTTCTTTGGTTGATAATATACGCTTATCATTGCTACTTATCTTTTTACACAACAAATTTATGTAATAATTATTGTTGTGTGCCTCTGGGTGATATAAGAAATATATCATTGGGCCTGAATGGGAACTTCTCGCTGTTAGCGTGATACTCAAACAGAACACATTATATTGCTCTATTGGAGTTTTACATGACATTATAAATGGAGGTAAAATATTTATCTAATGCACAAAATATACCAAGATTCAAAATTGTTAAGACCGATGAACTCAGTCTCAGTTGGTTGCAATAAGGTCTAGGGTTGTATCCCTGTTTTGCACACTATGCTGTTTTATCCTATTAAAATACTCATTATTTTTCAAACCCTGGTATACTTTTCAATTAAAATGATTCCATCTTAGCCATTTTATGGTAAATAAATAATAACAAAAAAGCAAAGATTGTACTCCTGTACAAAACAAAATAAACAATGGCGCATCTAATAGCTGAAATGGTCAGGTTTCCGACACTTATCTCACCCAAGTGAAATTTTCAAAATGCTTGTGAAAAACAGATCTTACGATCTGGATATTTCATTCAGGTTGTGCTCTAATTCTAATCGTAATTACAATATTACAATATAATACGTCCAGTTATGTCCAAAATACGATGTTGAAAAGTCGAAAGAACGATGATTAAAAACTCAAAATAACGAGAAACAACGAAACCACGATGTGAAGGTCGAAAGTACGATGTTGAAAACACGAAATTATATAGAGTTTTCACCATCGTGGTTTCATCATAGAATTTTCACTTACATTTGTATTTTGACTGAAATACCTTTGTTGAAGCATTAGACACAAATGTTGACTTGTCGAGTTTTCATTCGGCGCCCTGCGTAGCGATTACACCACATGGCACAAATCAGCAACTTTATATTCTGTTGGTTGAAGGTTTAAAAATAATCGGTTTGTAACTTTCACTTTTTCTGTCAAAATAATATAATGAAATAGTATTTCAAATATTTATTTAAAATTGTTCGTTTGTATTATTGGTATGTTTAAATTTAATGCGGTTGAAGTACTTTTTTTTATCTGAACCAAAATATCTTAACCAGGGGTAAAACAATTAATTTTGGTGACGTTGGCCATTTTAAAATAATATTTATGCCGTAGCTAACATATTTTTACCGCGGCTCAATTAATATTTTTTTGGCGACGATGGTCAACCATATGTAACATGTTATATTTAGGGCCTATTAGGACTGACTAGAATGTTTCAGACCTATTAAAATCCTAAATATCTTGAAGTCTTTTAATCTCTTCAGTTATAATATAAAGGGAGTGAGTAAAAATATACAAAATTACAATATATCGTATATTGCACGATTCAGGACGTGTTCTATGAATTGTTCAATGCAAACCAAATATAAAGCTGTAAATAGTGCATAATAATAAAATCATGTTGAATATAAACTTGCAAAGGTTTAGAGTCTTTGGTAACGGGTGATATATTTATATTTATCCACAGATTTGAGATATTGAAAGAATGGGGTAAATTAATTACTTCCTTTCACGAAATATATCATGTTAAGTAAATCTTGAAATGTCGCAATTTAACTTTAAAATGGTTATTTCACACACACACACACACGCACGCACGTGCGTGCCGCACGCGCGCACGCACACACACACATATATATATATATATATATATATATATATATATATATATATATATATATATATATATATATATATATATATATATATATATATATATATATATATATATATATATATATATATATATATATATATATATATATAGTAATAGTATGTTTCACTCTGGATGTAGAAGTTATGAAAACATATACATTATTTTTATGGCTGTACAAATTACCATTCTGTTTTTCTGTTTTGATATGCTTAGCACCAATAATGCCCCTAAATTTTAAAGTGACAGTCATTTTTGAGTATATAACCATGTACATTCAAATTTCAAAAAATGCGAAGAGATGAGGTCTCCACGATTTTTGTACATACCGAATCATAATGGGTTTCATTATAATATATTTTTTTCAAAATAATTATAAAGTAAGAGATTTAAAATGTGAAATTTATATTTGCAGACAACATGTCAGCACAGGCTGTTAAAAAATTATCTGTAACCACAAACACTACTATGGATTTACTGGGCTTCTCTGAGGAAATGATTAAATCAAGAGGTGAGATAGTAAAACAATTAGTTTCAATATACACTGACAAGTTACAAACTTTCGGTCCATGTATTAAGATGGACTGTATGGTCACCGGGAGTGCAGGAGAAGGCATTTCAGTATTAGGTAAAAGTGACATTGATTTAATTGAAATATTTCGCAATTTCCTTTGTTTGGACAATGCTCAGGTAGAAAGTGAACTTTGTATGATTCAAACGATTACAGCGGATTCTCCGCCGGGTTATACTAAACTTAATCTTTTAAAAATGAATTCTAATATAGCTGCAATGGGTTTGTTAGGTGTCATTGCTGAATATGACTTAAGAAGTGGTCAAGTGTTACTTCATAGTACCTGCATACGTAATTTGTTTGAAATAGTTAGAAATACACTCGGTCCATATCTTGAGAAGGATGGCGCAAAAACAGAATTACGGAAACAAGAAGGACCGTCCGTTCCTTCTACTTATCATCTTAGAATGCCTTTGATGTCGTGGCTAGATGCATCATGTGATTTTGACTTTGTGATAGCACTGCCTTATATATCGTCGACAGTATTAGATTCTTGGAGGAAACGTGACAGATTTTGGCCACCACAGTCTGTTTGTCAAGACATCATTGATACAGAGGCGTACGTTGTTCCAGTTGGTGCTAGTTGCAGCGAGAATCAGAATTACGAATGGAGAATTTCCTTCACAACAGCTGAAAATCGTCTTGTGTCTCATCTCAATCCGATGCTATTAAAAATTTACATTTTATTTAAAATGGTGAACAAGTATTTGATTAAACCAAAAAGTGATATTCTCACTTCCTACATGATCAAGAATGTTATGTTCTGGATGCCAGAACGTATTGGTCCAGGTTCGTGTAATTCTTCCGAAAGACTGATAAACTTTCTGCTTCAAGCACTCGCTTTTCTACTAAACTGTTTACATTCTAAATTTCTACCTAACTATATGATACAAGAAAGAAATCTACTGCTTGGGAAAGGAAAACCATGTGACATTACACAGCTTACATGTATCATATCAAATCTATTGGACACAGGTGGCTTTTTCATTATTAGGATAGAGAAGCTTAGAGTTAAAATATTGTCCATTGAAAAATGTTTAACAGATGCTAAACGATTTTCTGAAATGAGAGACAAAGTCGAGATAATGCTTTTGCGAATGAATCTTGGCATATTAACAAAGCTGTCCCCTGAAAAATTTTGTCAGTCATCATTCATATATGATGCTATGTTTGAAATGTTCAAAGATCCTTTGTTCTTCGATGTTTTGTTTACATTGATGAAATTTCTGAATCTAGATATGATATCTTTAATTACTAATCCACAACAAATTCGTAAAGCTATAAATGATGTTTTGTTTTCATAAATAGACATGTGTACGTGTACAAAATGAGATTTTTTTACAGAGATTGAAAACTATCACATTACTTCATTAGTTTTTCAAGAAAGAAAGGAAACAGGAAATCAATTCCAGATGTTAAAGAGATCAACAACATTGACATAGACAGTTGTAAACATTAAAAAATGGAAAATAAATGTTTTTAATTGTAGACTCTAAAATAATAATAATGAAATATACAATAATGAATCGATTATTGTTTGACGGAAAGCTTTGTGAAAAGACAAAGAACATATATAATAGATTTTTATTGTATGAAAGTTACGATAGTCACTATAGTATTAAATGTATAAATGTTGGTGCCATAAGCACTCTAACATTTATGTTTTATACTTATGTATTTTATTTGCCACCATGTAATTCCTCTAAACGAATTTTATAAATGTATATATATCAGGGAAATGTTCTAATTGCAAGTTTTTCGAAATTGAATTCAAGATTGATGAGATATATGATTTTATCGTTGGTATAAAAAATGTGTTCGATGAAGGTTGTTCATTTCATATAAATGTCAAAAGAGAAATGTTGTTCTATTGATAGCAGCACATGTATTTTGAACTGAAGAAATCAGGTAAAGTATGTCTTAACATCAGTTTTCACTAGGAATGTGCTGACATTGACCACTGCAATTGCATGAATATTAACCCTTTCACTGCCATAGGGACGGCTTAAGCCGTCGCTGTTATTTTCGGCGTATTTGCCATAAGGACAGCTTTAGCCGTTTCTATAATAATCATAATAATAATAATAATAATAATACATTAATAATAATAATAAAGATAATAATAAATATAAAGAAAATTATACCATCGACAATAATTATTATTATACTAGCATATTTGGAAACATATATAATTATTTTATACTAATAACAAATAATAATAATAATATTAATTAATAATATAGTAATTTCTTAGAAAGCCCTCTGGCAAATAGGTGATCAATAAAACAATAACCATCTGACAGCGAAAGGGTTAAAGCATGTCTATAATTGTTTTATAATGAGAAGAACTGACATTTTCTCAAAAGTAACGTTCCGAAACGGGTTTTGTTCCGAGTAAAATCCCAGATCATTCCATATTGTGATGGCATTTTAATGAACCTGGTTATCTTGACAATTGTGAATATATCGGTTAAGATAACAACTCTGATTCAAAATTCCTTGTTTTATTTTATCTCATGGGATCTCCTCTTTTCCAGATTGTATTACTCTTCACTATGAAAATATTTATCTTAATAATTTACCCAGTGGTATTTTAAGTTAGGTTTTAGTATTGTAATAGAAATAAAAAGATATAGAAAGAGCACGAAGAGACATTTATAATAATTATAAAATATGATATGCATAATAACTTGGATCACAAAAGGGTTAAGTATAGAACTATAAATTAAAACAGAAGGGTCGGAAATATTGGTTGAGCGACACCCTCACTAATATTTGGGATTATTTAAGTTAAACTGAAAATCATTTGCTGTAATGCTTAGAATTGAATAGACGGCACCCTAGGGGGATCTTAAGGAAGCTGCAAATATTATACTTCACATCAGTGTTGTTATATATTTCTGGTCCTTCTGGATCATTGATGTCGCACTTTTGAGTATTGGAAATTGATTACGGCTCAAACCGGTGCTTTGAGGCTTGAGGGATGTGGCGCTTTTTTATTATTCCTCATGTACAGACTCAATCTAACAGAGTGTGCAATTTTCATGTAACATTTGTGTAAGTTTTGCTTCCGACGGATTACTTTTTTTCCCAGAAATGCTCGTAAATCCTTAGATCAAGATGTTCAATTAGTAATTCAGACCAATAAAAATTTAGGAAAACCATTGGTAAGAAGAAATAAAGTTGGTATTGGTAAAACCAAGTTGAAACCAATCATTACAGAAGTTGTAATTTGCATTTGTGGCTTCATTTCTTAAGATAATAATTTTATTCTCAAGATGTGGAAGTCCTTTTAGTAGTCTTTTACTAAACAGATCTATAAAATAAATGTATATAACGCTGATAACCGCAAAATAATATAGAGAAAAAAAGAATCCCTAAAGAAGGTCCAACACAACAAAATTGAAAATGTTGCAGACTCGGTTTCATTGAGCCTGTTCATGGACGGTACTGGAAAGTGCAAGTTACCGTCAACGCCCCCCTAGCACCGGCTTAAGCAGATATCAACATTTGACAAGAAAATGGTGAAATTTTGAATTTAGAAACATCCGCAGAAGTGTTCATACTGCGTTTATCATGAAACCTTCAATGTGACACAGTAGTGCCATTCCATGAAAAGCGGCGTATGGTCCCCAAGTAAAAGAATGCTTTTGCCCTAAACGAAAAAACAATGGACGGAACTAAATAAAATGGAATTTTGAAAGGAGATCTGAGGTTATAAAGCTTGCATATCACAGATAAGAAATCAAAAGACAAATTTAAAAAGCAGGCAACATATCCTAAGGGTGACTATACAGTATTAAGTAGGGACACTTCACAAAAACATGATAGTGATCACTTTAGTAATGATGGTTGACCTTTAAATAAGCAAACTCTTTTCTACGTATTGTCTTCATACAACCGCCTGCGTGGTCGAGGGGTTAGAGTCGATGACTTCTAATCCAGTGACCTCTCTGGCGTGGGTTTGATCCCCGGGAGATGATTTGGTAGTTTAGCACGGAGGAAGGTAGTCTAGTACTGGTGTAACTCTCCAGGAAAGATGGTTAGGAAACTAGCCGCCTATATGACTGAAATACTGTCGGGAAAAGGCGTAAAATGAAACAAACAAACAAACAAACAACTTCGCCACAACATTTCTTGAGACCAGTTTAAAGACCTTAATAGCCAATAGACCAAACTTATCACTATGCAAGTTGTGACATTGATATAATTCAAGAATTTTTACAATTTTCTTTGTTTGGACGATTACAACGGATTCTCCGCCGGGTTTTACCAAACTTAATCTTTTAGAAATGGTTTCTAATAATTATAAGTTCAATGGGTTAGTTAGGTTTCATTTCTGAATATGAATTAAATAGAGGTCTGGTGTTTCTGGGAAGCATTTTTATGCATAATTTCTTAAAAGAAGTAGTGAAACATTAAACCCATATTTTGCGTATGATGGCACATAGAATTTCGGAAACAACAAGGCCAGTCTATTCCTTAAACTTATCATCTTAGAGTGCCTTTATGTCATTTATAAAAGTATCATGTGATTTTAATTTTGTGATGGCAATGCCTTACATATCATCGACAGTATTAGATTCATGGAGCAAACGTGACAGATATTGGCCACCACAGTCTGTTTGTCAAGACATTATAGAGACAGAGGCGTACGTTGTTCCAGTTGGAACTAGTTGTAGCGAGAATCAGAATTTCGAATGGAAAATTTCTTTTCACAACTGCGGAAAGCATTTTTGTGTCTGTTCTCAATCCGGTGCTATTAAAGGTTTATATTTTATTTAAAATGGTTAATAAGTATTTGATTAAACCAAATTGTAATATTCTAAGTTCTTACATGATCAAGAATGTTGTTTTCTGGGTGTCAGAACGTATTGATACAAGTACGTGTAATTCTCCTGAAAGATTGATAGACTTTCTGCTGCAAGCACTTGCTTTTCTACAGAATTGCTTACATTCCAAATATCTACCTAACTATATGATACACAACAGAAATCTACTCCTTGGAAAAGGAAAACCATGTGAGATTACACAGCTCAAATGTATTATATCGAATCTATTGGACACAGGTGGCTTTTTCATTATTAGAATAGAGAAACTTAGAGTAAAAATGGTGTTCATTGAAAAATGTTTAACAGATGCTAAACAGTTTTCTGAAATGAGAGACAAAGTCGAGATAATACTTATGCGAATGAGTATCGACATTATTACAAAGCTTGCCCCTGAAAAAGTATTTCAGTCATCATTCATATAATTATGATGCTATGTTTGAAATGTTCAAAGATTCTTTGTTCTTCGATTTTTTTTTACATTGATGAAATTTCTGAATGTAAATATGATGTCCTTAATGGCTAATCCACAACAAATTAGTAAAGCTATCAATGATGTTTTAAATTCATAAATAGAAATGTGTACATAATGAGAAATTCGTTGACAGAGAATGAAAATTATCACGTTACTTTATTAGTTTTTCAAGAAAGAAAGGAAACAGAAAATCAATTCCAAATGTTAAAGAGATCAACAAGATTGACATAGACTTTTGCAAACATTAAAAAAAATTGGAAAATAAATGTTTATAATTGTAGACTCTAGAATTATAATGATAATGAAATATACAATAATGAATCGATTATTGTTTGACGGAAAGCTTTACAAAAAGACAAAGAACTTATGTAATAGATTTTTATTGTATGAAAGTTCTTAACGATTGTCACTATAGTATTTAATGTATAGAATTTGGTGCCATAAGCACTCTCAATTTATGTATACTATTTATTTATGTTATTTGCCACCATGTAATTCCTCTAAACAGGCGGATGTGAGCGAATTTCTAAATATATCAGAGATGTGTTCTAATTGTAAGTTTTGGCAATTGAATCGCATAATTGGTGAGAAAAATAATTTTATTGTTGGTATAAATAATGCTTTAGATGGAGAGGCTATTGATTTCACATCTAATCTCAAATGAAAATGTTGTTAGGTTTTGGTTTTTTTTTTTTTTTTTTTTTTTTTTTTTTGGGGGGGGGGGGGGATTGGATAGCAGCACATGTATTTTGAACTGAAGAAATCAGGTAAAGTATGTCTTTACATCAGTTTCTACTAGAAATATGCTAACATTGACCATTGTATTACAAGAATGTTAACACATGTCTATAATTTTATTGTAATGAGAAAAATAAACATTTTATCAAAAGTGACGTTCCGGGAGTAATATCCCAGAAATTTAAATGCACCTATTTATTCTGACAAGTGTAAATATATTGGTAATGATAAGAACTCTGATTCAAAATCCCTTGTTTCCTTTGATCTCGTGGGGTCTCCCCTTTTGCAGATTTTATTACTCTTCAATATGAAAATATCGATCTCATTAATTTACTTAAGTAAAACCCAGTATATCACTGGTAAGGATAGAGTAAACCCAGTATCTCACCTGTAAATATAGAGAAAAAACCCAGTTATTCACTGGGAAGTATAGATCAAACCTATTATCTCACTGGTAAAGATAGAGTTAAGCCCAGTGGTAAAAATAGTAAAACAGAGACTGTCACTGGTAAGCATAGAGTATACCCCAGTATCATTCTGGTAAGCATAGTGTAAAAGCCAGTATCTCACTGGTAAGCATAGTGTAAAACCCAGTATCTCACAGGTTAGAACAGAGTAAAACCCAGTACATGTATCACTCTGGTAAGGTTAGAGTATATCTCAGTATGTCACTGGTAAGTATAGACTAAAACCAAGTATCTCATAAAACCCAGTACATGTATCTCACTGGTTAATATAGAGAAAGACCAGTATCTCACTTATTAGAATAGAGTGAAAACCAGTTTCTCACTGGTTTGTATAGACTAAAACCTAGGACCTCTCTGGAAAGCATACAGTAAAACCAAATATCTCACTAGTAAGCATAGAGTAAAACCCAGTATCTCACTAGTAAGCATAGGGGTAAACCAAGTATCTCACTGGTAAGCATAGGGTTAAACCAAGTATCTCACTGGTAAGCATAGAGTAAAACAAAGTATCTCACTGGTAAGTATAGAGTAAAACCCAGTATCTCACTTGTAAGCATATAGTAAAACCAAATATCATTCTCGTAAGCGAAGAGTTAAACCCTGTATCTCACTGGTAAGCATTCAGTAAAACCAAGTATCTCACTGGTAGTCATAGAATAAAACCCAGTATCTCACTGAAAGTATAGACTAAAACCAAGTTATTCACTGGTAAGCATACAATAAAACCAAGTATCTCACTGGTAAGCATTTAGTAAAACCAAGCTTCTCACTGGAAGTCATAGAATTAAACCCAGTATCTCACTGGTAAGTATAGACTAAAACCAATTATCTCACTGGTAAACGAGAAAATAAAAGTCTCGCACTTGTAAGCACAGAGAACCCCCCTGTAATTCACTGGTAAGCATAGAGATAATCCAGTAACTTACAAGGTAAACAAGAGTAAAACCCAGTATCATTCTGTTTAGCGTAGAGTAACACCCAGTAGGTAGGGTGACAATCAAGCCATTCAGAAATTTGAATCCGGACCCAATATTTTAACAAGGGTTGTCATATACCAAAATGTTCCAATATATTCGTAGTTTCCAAAACTGCCGGCATAAATTGGCATAAATGGTGGCGAACAGAGAAATCCAAGATGGCGACCAAGATGGCCGCTAAAAATATGGAAATTACAACTTCGTCACTTTTACTTGATTTCAATCAGTCAAAACAGATACATTTGTTCTTTACATGTATTTTTGTATCAAATACATTTCACACATATAAATTTAGTATCAACTTTTAATGTAAAATTATCTTTTAACAGGCACAGGCTGAAAACTAACGAAATCATAGTAATATTTAAAGTTTTCCGAACATTTTTCCATATAATAATAAAATTAACGAATCATTTGATTTACTTTGGTTTTGCATTTAAGAAACATCCTCTACATAAGAAATGTACTATTGATTGTTTTATGTAATAGTATTTTTTGAGAAAGTAGGTATTTTTATGTTGGTGGGGTAAAAAAAATTAATCAAATCACAAATTTATTGTAAGTAACACTATTTGTATCTACTTAAATTGTTATTATTTTATATAAACTACTTGAAGGACTTTAATCTATAACTTTTAACAAAGTTCAGTAACTTTTGGATAGAGTATACAAGATTTTTAATAGTTTTATAGAGAATTAAGCACTATAAAATGATTATAGTGTTGCAATTCAACCTTATAAGTTGATGCCTAAATAATTTATTCGTTTATCCAAGTTTAAACAATTCTATAATATATTTCTTGCATATTTCATCTGTAAATATGAAAACTTATTCAAACATGTACACTTTCATTGATGAGTTTCTACATATATTTACCGACCTTTCTTATCCTACGACATAAGCATAGATTAAAACCCAGCATAACACTGGTTAGGATAGGCTTAAACTAATTATCACTCTGGTACACATAGAGTAAAACCAAGATTCTCACTGGTAAGCATAGAGTAAAACTTTATATTTCATTTTATTTATGAATTCATCTTTCTCACTTTTTACAAAAATATTTTTAACTAAAAAGTCAAGAAAAAATAGAACGTTTTAGATACTTATTTAAGAATATTCAGTGACCTTGTTTATAATGAATTATGGTTAATGATCTATCGCCAAACATTATTGAAATAATTACCTCAAGTATTTAAAAAAGAGATAAAAAATATTTTCACTTAAAATAAGCGTAAATGTGGTTAAGGTATTAAGTTACTAGATATTATATGATCCACGACGACTTTACTTATAACCTTTACATAAAACTGATAGAGCGTATTGATTTCATTTTATTGCAAAAATCGTGGTAACTTTCAAATTAAAAGCATTTTTAATTGTAAATTTCACATAAATGAGGTCATATCAAATAATCTTATAGATTAATATAGAGATTTAAGATAATAAAAGGACGAGGTGAGTTATCAACTTTCTTTTCATGTAATGTCATGATAATCTTAACATTAAAAAAAAAACAAAAAAAAAAAAAAAAAAAAACTAGAAATGTGTCCATAGGACACGGGTGCCCCCACCGCGCCACTGTTATGTCAATCTTTTTACTAAGTCAAGGGAAATAACTCTACAAATACTGGATAAATCCACAAGCGAAACCCCAGGTGCAAATCTAAAATATGCTGAGCAACCTGCCCATAAGGTTTAATGACTATGTCAAATCCTTTTTGAGAAACTTGCGACACAAGTTGAAAATTGCAAACATTTTCTAAGTGAAGGGCAATAACTCTAAAAATACTAAATAAATCCACACGAAAATACCTGGTGCACAACTGCACATGCTGATCAATATTCCTGTAAAGTAACATGACTCTAGGTCAAATACTTTTTGAGTTACGTGCGACACATGTTGAAAATTGCCAAATTTTACTAAGTCAAGGGCAATAACTCTGAAAATACTAAAAATTTCCAGACGAAAATACCCAGGTGCACAACTACAAATGCTGATCAACATTCCTGTAAAGTTTCATGACTCTAGGTCAAATACTTTTTGAGTTACATGCGACACAAGTTGAAAATTGCAAAATTTTACTAAGTCAAGGGCAATAACTCTGAAAATTACTAAAAATATGCACACGAAAATACCCAGGTGCACAACTACACATGCTGATCAACATTCCTGTAAAGTTTCATGCCTCTAGGTCAAATACTTTTTGAGTTATGTGCGACACAAGTTGAAAATTGCAAAATTTTACTAAGTCAAGGGCAAAAACTCTGAAAATACTAAAAATATGCACACGAAAATACCCAGGTGCACAACTACACATGCTGATCAACATTCCTGTAAAGTTTCATGACTCTAGGTCAAATACTTTTTGAGTTACATGCGACACAAGTTGAAAATTGCAAAATTTTACTAAGTCAAGGGCAATAACTCTGAAAATACTAAAAATATCCAGACGAAAATACCCAGGTGCACAACTACACATGCTGATCAACATTCCTGTAAAGTTTCATGACTCTAGGTCAAATACTTTTTGAGTTACATGCAACACAAGTTGAAAATTGCAAAATTTTACTAAGTCAAGGGCAATAACTCTGAAAATACTAAAAATATCCAGACGAAAATACCCAGGTGCACAACTACACATGCTGATCAACATTCCTGTAGAGTTTCATGACTCTAGGTCAAATACTTTTTGAGTTACGTGCGACACAAAAGTGAACGGACGGACGGACTGACGGAAGGACGGACGGACGGACAAGAGTAAATCTAAATGCCCGCCACTAACGTGGGGGCACAAAAACAAATACAATGTAAACTGACAAAAAGTAATAGTTTGCTGCAGTTTCTAGCCACAAATATTCTATATAGTTAATTACAAAATCATAGTATCAGAAAATTCTTTTTACAAATTCTGTTTTATGAATTTCCGGCTTAAGTTTTAGGACTCCGCGATTTCCACATCATGAGTTTACAACTCAGAACTCGTGAAATTAAAAATCGAGAATTTATGAAATTGAATCTGTGAAGTTGAAATAATGACTTTTTGAAGTTAAAGTTGAAATAGAAAAAAATCATGAATATGTGAAGTTTAATTGATAAAGTTAAATATATACATGGCTTATCTTTGGGTAAATGCCGTTTTTGCAGAAATGTATTGAAATCTAGGAAAGTCTTACTCGTATGTATAATTTGAATAAGAGAATGCACAGACGATGTTTAGAAACCTGCGTTAACTCTTTCTAGTCAAGTTATTAAGTTAATGTGGTCCTTTCTTAAAAAGAAAATCTGCAAGTTATTTAAAAGACACAAGCACCTGTCACAAAATCTGTCTTCTAGCTGTCTAGAACGTCTAATTAAGACTGAAATATAAAGACAAATATGTGACTCTTTGTTGTTTCGTTTTAACGTATCTGTTCGACATACAAATTGAATTAACATATTTTTGTCCGTATAAAAATTGCAAATGACACCATCGGAGCTAGAAATCTAAACTGCATCCTTTCTTTCAAAATGTAAACAAACGCCACCATCTTGGAACGAAATGTATTACTCTTTTTGTTGGATTGACAAAAGTTATAGCGTTTGCAACTCGAAGCGGGCCAAATTTTTTATGAAGTTTTGTGGATACGACGCAGTTTATATTGCATTATCCATCGTTTTTTCTCTCATTCAAATCAATTATATAATCGTTTAATAGTTAATCTTATAATAATTTTACATCATTTACAAAAATTTCATTAAAAACAAATGTTTATTTTGAAAGAAAATAATGATTTGTACGAAACGCAGTCCAGCCCTGACCGTGCCGCTTCGTTAGGTTATGATCAAGAGCTATTTTGATGACACTATTTGTATTTTACTGTCCAAGGATGATAACGTGAGCCTTTGTTTACATGACAAAGATTAATAACAATGCGAAAAATAGGTAAGGCAGATTGAATCCTTATGAATGAAACACAAAGTTAAACGAGGCATTTCCATGTGTCTTGATAGCGCAGCGCAGTAGGCAGAGCGTCCGTGTCTGTGTTGTATTCATGCATTTACATGTTCGAATCATAGGTATAATGACATCTGAGAGTTTTTATATATCTTTTTCTTATTTTCAAATAGTTTCGTGTGTGTGATAGAATAATTTTTGTACACAGGTTGACATGCACTGTAAAAAGTTTGAGGATAATGTCAAACGTCAGGAAAGCGCATTATTAGAAATGTAAAAAAATATAATGAAATAAAGTGTGTTTATATTGATCCATGTATATTATTATTATTTCGTAATCGCACTTTGTTAAAATAATTCGATTTTTAAAATGAAATAAAAAAGTAACAAAAAAGGAAGGAAATGAAATAGAAATTAAAAAAAATATAAATATTCAAACAAAAGATAAAGTTAATTAAAAAAGGAGAAACACAATAACAACAACATCATTATAACATGGAAGTGCGTAGGTTTCGAACCTATGAGTTAGAATCATTAAAAGATACAGTGACGTTGATTTACCACCTGAGCCATTCCCAAAGGGTTAAAAACCCCCCTTAAATTGAATTTTAAAATATATATAAATTGTTGACCTTTCCAATAACGGAAAAATATGCAGACTTACCCTTTTAAATGGACTTTCCCCCTGTACCGTTAAAAGGGCCCAAATTTTTTCATTCCTAGCCCCAGTATGTTGTTTTTTGGGGAGGGGCCCATGCCCCAAACCCAAATTTTTAATTTAAATGTTTTGCAAAACTTT
Organism: Ruditapes philippinarum; assembly: GCF_026571515.1. Classification (NCBI taxonomy): domain Eukaryota; kingdom Metazoa; phylum Mollusca; class Bivalvia; order Venerida; family Veneridae; genus Ruditapes; species Ruditapes philippinarum. The sequence continues at coordinate 27,514 of NW_026862735.1, read as the reverse complement.
AAATTTTCCCCCGGTAAAAAGGTACTTTCCGCCCGGTTAAAAACAGGGGCCCCCCAAAAAAAAGTTAAAACCCTTTATTTTTTTCTTTAAACTGACTTTTATCACTCATCACAGACATTTACCAAAATGAAAAAATTTTTCAAAATTTTTAATTTATAAACTGCAAAATTTTTTAAAATTGAAAAATTTTTTTGAAAAATTCCTTTGGATTTTTTTTTTAAATTTAAATACTTTTCCCTGACCCCTCATACTTGGGGCCGGCCCGGGAAAATTTTAGGGGTTTTGGCCCCTACGTTTTTTCTGTTTAAAAAAATAGGTTCTTTGGGATGAAAAAACCCCTTTAAAATAAAAATTTATCAAAATATTTTTTTAAAAAAAGCATTTAAAAGAAAAATTTTTAAAATAAAAGCCCCTTTTAATTTTGTGGGGAAAATTTTTTCTTTATTATTCTTGGGTAAAAATTTTTCCAAATTAAATACCCCCAGCGACCAAATGTTTTAATTTACGGGTTTAATTAAATTTGAAAGTTCCCCCAAAAACCGGGAATTTTTCCATTTTTGTTCCCCCGGGGGGTTTTTCTGGAAAGATAATTTTTAGGGCCGGTGGTTTTACAAAGGGCCCTTTTTTCAAAAATCAAAGCAAAGTTCTTTTTGGTTTTTTTTTATTAAAACCCTTTAAAAGTCCTTTAAAATTTTTTAAAGAAAAAATTTAATTGGGAAACTTTTCGCCCTTTCATCAGAGACATGGATCATGCTTGCGTGATAACTAAGGAAAACTAACTTATTAGTACACCCCAGGAGGCTGTACGCGGAAAACGGTCATAAACCGCTATATCATAGCTGTTAGTAAATATTTTGCATACATTTAACTAAAAATTCACTGATGGTGATGAGCATATAGTTTGAAACATTATATTCTTGAACCATTATCGCCGAAAAAAAAACTATTTAACTACAAAACCCCTATAAGGACCTTCCGACAAAATTCCAGCACAATATTACATTTTACATTAGCAAAATAAAAAAGCAATACTTATATTTTCATCTTACATAATTCATTAATCAAACTTTTAACATAAAAGTATATTTGGCAATTGACAGATCCCTACTCTGATCTTTTATTTGTATAGGAATAAATTTAAACATGTGCTCTTTTGTTTAGGAATATTTTGTAGTGAAAGTCTTATATATTCACTGATCTCATAATTAGAATTAGACAGGTCAGGGATTTATACAACCAGTTGTTTACTTAACTATGCTCATTTTAATCCCAATAGAAACATTCAAATATTTGGGGTATAAAACATGACCAAAGTACCTAGTAGTCGTTTACCCGGTGGTGATCCCATTAAACTGATTATAGATTCGAATTGATTAGAAAACACAAATAGAAACATGTGTTTCCGTACAACAAAAATCGGAAGTAAAGTGAACAGTTAATTGACAGAAATATGTGGTCAAATATGTTTTAACAAAGAAATAATTATTTCAGAGAAAGACGCAAAGATCAGTATGACCCCGTATTGTGTAATTAGAAAGTTTATTCAATTCTAGGGCATACATCATAATTTGATAGTCCATGTGTAATAAAATTCAAATTTTCAATACAGATTATGAGATACATAAAAAATATTAAAGAATAAGAAGCTTTAATTAAAAAAAAAAAACAAAAAAAAAAACGCATACATATACAAATTACTTACAGTCGAGCATCGGGAAGTCATTAACATATCTTACGAAACTTTAATTTGAAAACGATATTTGCGCGCGCTGAAGTGATTAATGTTTATTTGAAAAATAAAAAAAAAAGAACTTTTATGTTTGTGTTCTAAAAATAATCGGCGGCATAAGAGGAATTTCTTATTCATTTTACAACACTTGAAAAATTACTACAGAAAATGTGTTGTTGTTTTTTTTTGTTTTGTTTTCAACAAAAGTGAGTGTGTTTTAAGTTTATTTATACTCGGCGCCGGAATAACCATATGTCCGAGATTATAGCATCTGGGACGTCTTTTTCAAGCAGATTCTTCCTGGAAGCCCATTCTTCGTTCTTTGGTGGTAAAGGAGACGACAATACCGTCAAGGCATCAACTTTCTGACTGACGACAACAAAAACGGCATCTATTAGCGCCAAACCTCCAGAGTAAGTCACGACAGGTCAACCAATCACCTCTGGTACTTATGATGACTTGACTATGTCCTTCCGTGTGCCTTCTCCGCGACGTGCACGCCTCTGGAGGAAATTGGAGAAGTTTCAAAAAAAACTTCCAAAAACACGCCATTTTATAACATCATTCATAGCACTGACGGCTTCGGTGTTCTCATCTATTTTGCAGGAAAAATGGTCGACAGGGAAAACCCTAACGTAATAACCGCACACCCTGTTAACAACAGATTTTCCGCAGTATATATTTCAAGCTAGTGAGGTTTAAAAATACACAAGCTATCAATTAACTACCATTAGTTGGTTGAGTGTTGGCGGTAAAAAAAGAAGATATAACTTCCTGATCAATTTTCACTTAGGTTGATTCAGTTTTGAATAAGCTTTGCAGATATGTATTTTTTTCAAGAAATATTTAGCTTTAATATTATCCGACGCCGTCAGTAATGAAATGGGAATAATTTTCTGAAACGTGATTTTATTCGAGATTTGCTTCTGGAGAAGACAACCTTCTGTCCGTAGAGCATGAATATTAATATTCATCACAAGACAGTATCTTATTGATCTCAATTATGGTACATCTAAACGTGTATAATTTTTATGTTCAATAAAAAATGTTGCATCACTTGCAGTTGTTATTATCATTCAATAATATTAAAATGACATAAAGTATTTATGATGAACAGTCCTAGAATATTTTGACACAGGAACTTGAAATTCTATCAAATAATCAATATTAATTATAATATCCAAATATACCCCCTATATACTATAAATTTTTTTATAGTATATAGGGGGTATATTTGGATATTATAATTAATATTGGTTATTTGATAGAATTTCAAGTTCCTGTGTTTGTGTTTTTTTATAGTATATAGGGGGTATATTTTGGATATTTATAATTAATATTGGTTATTTGATAGAATTTCAAGTTTCCTGTGATTTTGATAAGGAACCGTCAGTTGTAAAATGTTATTGTTATCTGATAATGAACAGTCGTCATACTTGCTGGTATGTCATTTATTATTGACAGTTTAGGTTTTTCAAAATTTGTATGATTAACAGTCCGAATGTAGACCTCAATGAAATGTTCTGGAATATTAACAAAATGAATAGTCAACCACATTAACCATATATATGAATGGTTGAACACAACAGTAAGGATAAATAGCGCAATGTGCATATCTTTTTATTTTGGTAGCATATTTTAAGCAAAAAGAAAAGACACTATAAGTCTGAAACATTCTCTCATAGCCTCCCCATCAGTACATTCAGTGCTTTGATTAAATTTGTTTGTAACTTAAGTCAAGCGGAAAATAATGTGGAAGAAAATATTATATCACGTGAATCATGACGTTTGTGATCAATACCGTTGTTATAGGTGTTGTACAAAATAAAACGGTTCATTACTTTCATACGCCGCGGGGCAATATTTGTGGAATACAAATTGTATAAGAGGTATATTTTAAAGTTATTATTTTTTGTTTTGATTTTATTAAATTGACTGGTTCGTATTAATCCGGTATCCTCTGTGAGGTATCATCTACCATTTCATTCTCGATATCATTTTATATGTTAGAAAATGGTTTTAATTTTTCAAAATTGTATTGTTTCTTTTCGTACTGTTACAAGTATATAATTTTACTTTATGTAAATCCGCCATTTAAATGTTTTCAAATCAAGTTACAGGAAATATTTTGTAATTGTGTTTACAAAAGCCAAAGTCATTGTTATATGTTAGCATTGAACATTTTCAGTGATATTACTAGAACTTTACAAAATTCGCTGTTGCCGTCTATGTTTTTATCTAATTAATCCTATAATTCCACTATGCTTTCTAATAAAAATTAAGCAATAGATAAAGCACAAAAAAACAGTAATGTCGTTGCGTTTATGTGCTGGTACATAATTATGACAATTGAAAAAAAATAAAGCGGTTGCAAATATTATTGTTTTTATTTTCATTTAGAGAATCAACGTAGAACAAATTAAAAGTGTTTGTTTACTTAAATTACACTGCGAATTTATATGTACGCCAGCTATTACGTCCAATGTGGATAATGTGCAAAAGGATTATGTATTGTCAGAGTGGCTGTAACAGGTCTTGCAAGCCTATACAAATAAATGTATACCACGATTACAAGCACTGGTCACAGAACTTGTGTTTTCGCTGTCTTGACCGTCGGATTAAGACTGAAATATAAATTAAGACTGAAATATAAAAAGAAATATTTAACACTTTGTAGTTTCGTTTTAACTTAAATAAGTAGCAGGTATGTGTTCGGCATAAAAATTGAATTAACTTATCTTTGTCCGCTACATATTCTTATAAGAAAGAATTGCTAATGACACGATGCCACTTTGGTAGGTTATGATAAAGAGCTATTTTTATGACAATATTTGTATTTTATGTTTCGTTTTCAAATTCGTTTGTAAGTCAAGTCAAGCAGAAAAAAATACGGAAGAAAATATTATGATATCACGTGGATTGTGACGTTTGGGATCAATACCATTCTTATAGCTGTTGTGCAGAATATACGTTTCATTTTATACGTCATGGTGCAACTTTGAATACAAATTGTACAAGAGGTATACATGCATTTGACAATTAATATTTTTGTAACTATAATAGTTGACTTTCTGATTAGTATTATTCGTGCCTGGTCTGTGTGGTATCCTCAACCATTTCATTATCGATATCATCTAAAATGTTAGAGATTGTGTTTAATATTTCAAGCTTGTATTTTTTTTCTGCTTATATATACTTAAATTTAAATGTTTTCAAATTAAGCTAAAAGAAAAAAAATGTAATTTCGTTACCAAAGCCGAAGGCCAATCATTGTTATAATTATTGTGGTGCTATCATATTTGGAGGTTATATGAAGAAAAAGTTAAAATTCTTGTTACAGTAAATTATTCAAATTTCGTAGCATATGTGTATTTTAAGTACGTATACGTTATACTTAAACAAAAAATAGCAGTGATTAAACAAGTTATTGGCGTAAAACTAGGGAATATGTTAAATTATGCTGCTCGGGTAATTCAATATTATACATTTTGTACGGTGTTTGATGCTCATTAACTAAAACATAATGCTACAAATATCTGAAATATAATTATATTGTAATCATAAACAAACAAAAAAATATTAATTTTGTTCAAAATATTTGTTATCAAAATATGTCGGGATTTGAAATTTCTAATTCTGGACATTATAAATTACTGAAATCAATCTGTTGGTAGTCACTGCTTCTCTTTTCTTGAAATTTAATGGTATGTGGTATATTCAGTTTATTTCTTTAAAACTAAATGTTTGCTACAATTTTGGCTCCTTCAACGTTTAAACGGTTTTTATCCATTTACATGGCTTGGATATACAACTGTTCAAAACGACCAATAGTAGTTGTAATTGTTATAATTAATGTATAAAGGTTCAAAAAGGTTCACAGCAAATGCATTAAATAACTGTATGCCTGTTTGTAAACTTAAATGGAAACGAAAACTATATGATAAATTTGAGAACAAAGAATGGAGCAAATTTTTCTCTTATATTGGACATTACATTAAACACGAATTTACAATAGTTTCAATGCAGAATTGTTCACACAATATTAGGTACCAACGAACTTTTACACACAAGGGAATAACCATGTCAATTGTGTAAACAATAGTTTTTGCTATAATAAAATTGTAACACTTTTTTATCTTTTAAAACGGGTTACCCATTATGATCTCACGAAAAGAAACAACAACAAAACAAGTTCTTTGGTTGATTATGCGCATGCGTGACAATGGTGGCATCAATTTAAAAAATCGGAGAGGATTTTTATTTTAAAAATCTGGTTTTCTTTGATTAGATGGATGTTTAGAGATCATTTGAAGTGTAAATGGGTAGAAAACGCAAACAGTCAAAGTCAACACCTCCTCGTGACAAAGGAACGGACAAAAAACGTATAGCAATGGCTCAAAGTTTTACATTACAAAATTGTACAAGTGGTCAATATTTGGTAAATAGTGGAAGAAATAACAATGGAATAAACAATGGAGTAAACAATAACCAGGCAAGTCAAAATTTTCATCAACCCTCCACTATGAGCTGTAATTTGAATACGCAACAAAACCAGACATATATCGCACAAACAGTGCTAATCAACTACAACTTTTACCCCCTATGACCCCCACGGGACAAAACGTGAGCGCAAATCAGCGTTTGACCAGCACACCTATTTCACAATCACCTGGAGGTATTGATCCATTCTCACTAATCCTAGTCGATTAGACATCATGGACAAACAATTGGGTCAGCTGGATACAATACAGTCTTCTGTCAATGTACTAACGGCAAAAATGTGTGACCTATGGTAAAAACAATCGAACAGAAAGTATGTGAAATTGAACAAAGCCGAGAATATGACTCAAAAACAATAGAAGATATAAAGAAAAGACAAAATAAAATAGATGATTTTGTTAAAAAAATGGGCAAGATTGGCAATGAAAAGGCAAAATGTGACGAGTACCTAAATGAATTGAAATGCAATGAATTTAGAAACAATCTACTGTTTTTCAAAATTGCAGAAAACAGCTCAGAAACAGATGAATCTAGGAAAGATGCAATAGTCAAAGTGATACATGACGATATGCTAGTACAAAATGCTAAAGAAATACCTTTTACCAGTGTCGAACGAATGGGAAAACCAAACACCGGAAAAACACGTCCAATACTGGTTAAATTTGAGAATGTTGCCGACAGAGAAAAAGTAAGACGGTCTTGTGGTAACCTTAAAGGGAAACCTATTGGGGTCAGTCAACAATTTCCAAAGGAAATACAGGAAAAAAGAAAGCTTCTTATTCCCGAATTGAAAAAGGCAAGAAGTGAAGGAAAAAGGGCGTTTTTAAAAATGGGCAAATTAATTATTGTTGATCAAGATCAACAAAAAGGGGTAAATGCATAGGAACGGTGTGAGAGTGTTTTACATATATTATCATGGAACATTGAAGGTCTGACTCAGGATAAACGATCAAGCGATGACCTACCCAATTTTCTCTCAAAGTTTGATATAGTATGCTTATCCGAGACATGGACTACAGCAAAATCAAATATTGAATTGAAAGGTTACAGTAATCCATTTCATTCATTCCGAAGGTTTCAAAACAGGCGGGCGAGGCGAGCTAGTGGAGGAATTATAATATATATTAAGGATTCTATTAGAAAAGGTGTCAAGTTGATAAAAAACGATATAGACTGCTTGGTGTGGCTTAAACTAGATAAAACATTTTTCCTCACTGACGAAGATTGGTACATAGCAGTGACCTATATAGCACCAGAAAATTCCCCCGTCCATGATATATATAATGTAAACATATTTACCAAGCTTGAACAAGAAATAATGCATTTTTCGCAATTGGGACGAACATTGCTATTGGGAGATACAAATTGTAGAACCGGTCAAAAAAGTGATTATTTTGAAGATGAAACGATATCATCATTGGATTTAAACCAATCACTAAACGACATACCCCCGAGTAGAAGATCAATGGATTATAGCACGAATAGATTCGGGGATTTACTGATAGACTTGTGCAAAGCTGTAAATATGTGTATTGTTAACGGTAGATCTAATTCAGCAGACGATAACGGTAATTTCACGTGCATGACCCATAACGGCGAAAGCCTGGTTGACCTAGTGTTAACAAGGTTATTCACCTATATAAAGGATTTTAAAGTGCATAATGATACGGAATACTCTAATCACACCCCAATATCGTTCGGAATATCGATTGGCCAACATAGAGAAATTAACGAAAATTATACAAAGACAATTTATAAATGGAATGATGAATATTAACTCTTTAAGGGCATGACTGGTGACATGTCCGGGGTTCGTACTCGACAGCGCAAGCTGCATTTTGTGCCCTCGCGGGCGGATAGACCCTCATTAAGCTTAAACTACTGCAATTGACTGACTGAGATAGATTCAAAGTGGATATTATGAGTGGAGTGAATACATTGGAAGATATAGTGAACAGTACGCATTTATCTGTTTCAGATAAAGTAAAACATTACACAAATTATATCACAAATATAGGAAATAAATATTTTGAAAAGAAAATCGTTTGCCGAAATTACACTTTTATTGATAATAAATGCACGGAAAGAAAAAAGTGGTACAATGGTAATTGTAAAGAGAAAAGGAGAATGTATTTAGAGGCGTTAGAGCTATATACATGTGAAAGGAATTCAGACAATTTTACTAGAATGAAACAGTTTAAAAAAGACTATAAATACTGCGTCAGGAAAACAAAGAAAGAATATAATGTAAAACGAGGTAGAGATATGGATGAAATGCGCAGGAAAAAACCGCGCGAGTTTTGGCGAATGTTTAAACCAAAAGGACAGAGCCAGAACGAGGCTGTCTCTGCTGAAGATTTCTATGAGCACTTCAAGAATTTAGCAACCCAACAAAACATTACCGACGATGAAGTAGAGGACTTTTTAAAATTATTTGACGAAAATCAACATGATGATAATGTATCTTCGTGTGATATTGACAGATCAATCACAAAAGAAGAAATTCGTAAAGCGTGTTCAAAATTAAAGCGAAATAAAAGTGCAGGCATAGATACATGTTTAAATGAATATTTCCTTGAAACGGCAGACATACTAGTCGAAACATTAGAAAAACTGTTTAATACCAAACTTGATTCAGGTGAATTCTCAAAGCAATGGACAGAAGGGGTCATAGTGCCTATTTTAAAGAAGCCACCATGTGATGATACAAATAACTATCGCGGTATCACGCTTACAAGTTGTTTCGGAAAATCTTTACGTCAATCCTTAATGAAAGAATTCTACAATGGCGCAATGAAAATGATCGGCTAACAGACGCACAATTCGGATTTAGAGCAGACCACAGTACAACAGATGCTATATTTGTCCTACAGTCACTAATAAATCAAACTATCAACGGGAAATTTTTAAATATAATTAGATCTATGTACAGTGAGGTGAAATCAAGTGTAAAACATTTAAATGAGCTGTCAGACTTCTTCAATTGCGATATTGGATTATTTCAAGGGGAGATAACTTCACCGATACTATTTTCTCTGTTTATCAATGACCTTGAATTAGCCGTGCAAGAAAATATATTTTCCGGAATAGACCTAGAACATATTTCCATTTATCTTATTCTTTTTGCAGACGATTGTATTCTTTTAAGTGACACGCCGGAAGGCCTCCAATCATATTTAAATTTACTGCGAAAAATGGAAATTGACTGTTCACATAGATAAGACGATAATAATGGTGTTTCGGAAAGGTGGTCGATTAGCAGAAACAGAACAATGGACGTATAAAGGTATTAAAATAGATGTGGTAGAATCGTTTACTTATTTGGGATTTATGGTCAGTACTGGCGGTTCATTCAAGCGTAGACACTTTATCTGGTAAAGCCGGGAAAGCTGTGCACTCACTATATACATTAACTAGAGGCATGGATATGCAAATGTACCAATTAACATTCAATTCCATTTATTCGATTCATACGTGTCCCCAATCTTATGCTATTCGTCCGAAATATGGGGATTTTCAAAGGCTGATACAATAGAAGTTCATAGGAAATTTATTAAAAGTGTGTTGAACGTTAAAATGTCCACAAGCAATCTAGCGATATATGGCGAAACAGGAAGAACGCCTCTTTTTATAAATTGGAGTATAAGGATTATTAAATATTCGTTTAAACTTGTTAACAATAACGTAAACTGTATATTACAAAATGTGTATAACAATATGCTTTTGTGGTGTGAAAAAGGAGAAAATAATTGGCTGTTTAAAGTTAAGACATTACTAAATAGAATAGGATTTGGCGAGGTGTGATTATTTCCATCATCAGTTGAGCCAAGATTATTTATACCTACATTGAGATTAAGACTGATGGACATTTACATTTCAGAGTGGCTGGCTAAAGTGAACGGTAGCCCAAGTTTGATATTATTCAGGGAAATAAAAGAAAAAGTTTGAACTGTCAAAGTATATTTTAATAATTGAAAATAAGAAACATAGACAATATTTATCAAAGCTTATAATGTCATCTCATTGGCTAAATGTAGAATACGGTCGACATAGAAATATAGGAAGACAAAATAGACTGTGTGAATTATGCGAACAATGTACAATAAAAGATGAATATCATTTTGTCATGGAATGTAGTTTTTATAATACATTACGTATTAGGTATATCCCAAGATATTTCCGTGTTAGACCAAGTATGGTAAAATTTGTTGAACTGATGAAAACTGAGAGTAAGCCATTGCTTTATAAAATTTCAGTGTATATAAAACATGCTTTCCATAAGCGACAAGAATTTTTAAATGCCGCGTAGAGGAAGACCTACACATGCATTGCATTTACTAATATTCGGAAAGAGTAACTTATAATCAGTAACATTCTTTGTTAATCGATTCATTAAAAGGTGATATCTAAACTTTTGAAACACTCTCTTTGATTATGCAACTTGTATATATGATTATGTGTTTTAACTATGTCATTGTTGTCACAAATGTATTTATATATTGGTTGATGTCGATGTGCTGTATATGCATAAGACTGAATAATTTTTCTGTTCTGTTCTGTTCCGATAATATCCACTATCACCCTGACAGCCATGTTTCACAACAGATTTATTAAGTGTTATGTACCCCGAGGTGGTATAAAAATATCTCATGGGAATGAATAGGGACTATTTGCTGTTAGGTTGATATTAAATCAGAACAAATCATATTGATCTATGGGAGTTTTACATGAAGTCATAAAAGGAGATAAAAGACAAACTATTTATCAAATGTACAAAATTAGCAAGGCTGAACATTATAATGACCGATGAACCCTAGCTCAGTTGGTAGGTAATTGGCCTTGCAAAGAGGTCTATGGTTTAAATCCCTGTTTTGCTTACTAATTAAAATGAAAATATATTATACATTATTTTTCAAACACTCGTATACTTTTCAATAAAAAGAAAGATTTTGATATCTTAGCTATTTTATGGTAAATAATTAATTTAAGTACACTTAAAAGAAATGATTATAAACGAAATAAACAATGGCGCATCTAATGGGGTGGGGATTTTCAAAATGGTCGAATAAAAACCACACACAAAACTCATGGATCTTGGATATCGCATTCAGGTTACGCACCTGAGAATTCTAGTCGTATTTACAATATTTTAATATTATACAACGTCCCGTTAAGTCAATATACAATGATGAAAAGTAATAAATATGGTAATTAAAAACTGGAAATAACAAAACAACGAAACCTTTCTAGTGGAAACCGATGATGTTCTAAACACGAAATTGTATCGAGTTTTCACCATCGTGGCTCCATCTTCGAATTTTCTAGAATCTGTTATATTTCTTTTGCGGGTGCCAGGCGAAAACACAAAAGTACGACAAAGACATTACTTCAAAATTTTCGTGTGTTAGTATTTTCGCTACGCTGGCCGACAGGCGAAAACTCGCGGAGCGAAAGTTGGACAAATGTTGACTTTTTCGTCTTTTCGAAATAGTAGTATTCTTTTATTTTAGATGTAGAAGTAATGAAAACATATACATTATTTTTATCGCTGTAAAGTTATGAAAACATATACTTTTTTATCTCTGTAGAAATTTCCATCCTGTTTTTCTATTTTGATATGCGAAGAAATTAGCTCTTTAAAATTGTTGTACACACCGTATCATAATGGGTTAAACTATGATATATTTCTTTCAAAATAATTATAAAGGAATAGACTTAAAATGTGAATTTTATATTTGCAGATAAAATGTCGGCGCCGACTCTTAAAGAATTATCTGCAGTCACAAACACTGCTATGGATTTTCTTGGCTACTCTGAGGAAATGATTAAAGGGAGAGCTGAGATAGTAAAGCATTTGTTGTCAATACACACTAACATGGTACAAAACTTGTTTCCATGTTCTGAGATCGACTTTATGGTCACCGGGGGTGTAGGAGACGGCATTGCAAAATTAAGTGAAAGTGACATTGATATTATTCAAATATATCGCAGTTTCCTTTGTTTGGACAATGCTCAGATAGAAAGTGAACTTTGTATAATTCAAGCAATTACAGCGGATTCTCCGCTGGGTTATACAAAACTTAATCCTTTAGAAATGGATTCTAATATGATTGCAATGTGTTTGTTAGATTTCGTCGCTGAATATGACTTAAATAGTGGTCAAGTGTTTCTTGAAAGCACGTGCATGCGTAATTTCTTTGAAAATGTAGAAAATCAGTAAGCTCATATTTTGCCTATGATGGCACAGACAGAGAAGGTCGGGGACAACAAGGACCGTCCGTTCCTTCAACTTATCATCTAAGAATACCTTTGATGCCGAATATAGATGTATCATGTGATTTTGATTATGTGATGGCAATGCCTTATATATCATCGACAGTATTAGATTCTTGGAGTAAACGTGACAGATATTGGCCACCACAGTCTGTTTGTCAAGACATTATAGAGACAGATGCTTACGTTGTTCCAGTTGGTGCTAGTTGCAGCGAGAATCAGAATTACGAATGGAGAATTTCTTTCACAACTGCGGAAAGTCTTCTTGTGTCTCATCTCAGTCCGCTGCTATTAAAAGTTTACATTTTATTTTAATTGGTTAACAAGTATTTGATTAAACCAAATTGTGATATTATAAGTTCCTACATGATCAAAAATGTTATGTTCTGGATGTCAGAACATATTGAGTCATGTACGTGCAATTCTCCCGAAAGATTAATATTCCTTTTGCTACAAGCGCTTGCTTTTCTACGAAACTGTTTACATTCCAACTTCGTGCCTAATTATATGATTCAAGAAAGGAATCTACTCCTTGGAAAGGGGAAACCATCTCAAATTATCCGGCTTAAGGGTATCATACTAGGTCTTTTGGATACTGGGGGTCTGTTTGTTTTAAGGATAGAGAAACTTAGAGCCCGAATCTTGTCCATGAGAGGATGTGTCACAGATGCTAAACGATTATCTGAAATGAGGTTCAAATTCGGGATGATGTTATCACGAATTTATATCAACAGTTTGATCAAGTTGTCCCCTGAAAATATGTTTAAATCATCATTGCTATATGATATTATGTTTTATATGATCAAGGATCCTGCGACTATCGATTCCATGTTTACCCTTATGAAATTTCATAATTTAGATATATCTTGTATAACTAATCCAGAACTATTTTACAAAGTTATGACTGACTTTTTGTTTTGATAAAAAGGCGCTTCTACATATAGAGAAATTAGTTTAAAGAGTGAGAAAAATATCAGATTACTTCTAACATAATATTATATAACAGGAAAGGAAGGAAAAGGCACATTAACTACAAATGATGAAGAGATCTACAACATTGACATGGATAGTTCTAAACATTTAAAATACATAGATGGGAAGTGTTTTATAATATTGTTGTTTTAACATTATTTTTTTACATCTGTTGTTGTGAATTAGTCGGTGCTAGGGGAGAGGGTTATTCAATCAAACTGAGTCGTCTGCAACTTTCATGTTTTTGTTGTTTTCCATTTCTTCCAAGGAATAACTCCTTTCCATGATTTTCATTATCAATATAGACGTTCCGAAATGGTTTTTTTATGGGCTCTATTCCCGATCATTTGATATTGTCAGGGTCTTTCAATGAACCCGATTATTCTGACATTCGTAAAAAATGTGTAAAGAAAGTTCACAAAATTCTATAAATAAAAACCATTAAAGTGCCATAATTGTGACACAATTAATTGAATTGGAAATTGACCATTCCTGAAAAGTTTGGATGACATTACATCAGAAGTCTATGAGGTGTAGTCCCGACTTGTTTTGCGACGGACAGACAGACGACGGAGAAGTGATTCCTATACCAGGAACAATCATGTAGCAGGAGACACAAAAAATTAGGAGCAACCTTAGACCAAAGTTTGTGCTTTAAGACTATGGAAACAGCAGTCATCAAAAAAGCAAATGCAAGACTTAAGGTTCTTTATAGAAAACAAAAGTTTTATCTTTTTATAAAGAGAATGTGTTAGGAATGTCTTTAATACAGTGTCATTTTGACTATGCCTGCTCTGTTTGGTATGAGGGTATTTTTTCAGAATTTTAAAAACAGGCTTCAAGCTACTCAAAATAAGTTTATAAAGTTTGTACTTGTACTTGATCAAAGAAGTCGCATTAATTTACAGCACTTTCAGCAGGTAAGCTGGTTACCTGTTCCAAGCAGAGCCGAGAAAAACATTTTTTAAAATGCAATTGTACATACAAAGCCTGCCCCTTTTTACATGAATGACCAGATCTGTACATATTCATATTACCAGCTTTAGTAAAGAGTCTTGCTTCAGAATTCCTAGAGTTAAATGGTTTGGTTAAATTTTTTTTCTTACAATGGTTGCTCCCAGTGGAATAAACTTCCACAAGATATAAAGAATTCAACCAATCTGCAACAGTTCAAGGCTTCTGTTAAATTTATTTTTAGACTAAATTGTAGACAGTTCTTTCCATGCTGTGGTATCATATTTATTTATTTAAATTGCACATATAAGTCTGCTTGATTAATCAAAATGTAATACAAAGTTATTGTGCCTTGCTAGGGCATGTCATTATACACCCTGAACCACAATGGAAACAAATGAATTAACACTTACTATTTGTGTAAGCCTGTGTATATGAATACATGTTTTGGTACATCTTTTCATTTTATTAATGACTAGGAGGTATTTGATATATTTTATATAAAGTCTATCAAAACGATTATTATTTTAGTGTGTTATAGTTGTTCTTCTTATCTCTAGTCTTAAAGTTTTATTTTAACGTTATAATTAGTTTTAGGTTTATTATGGTTTTTATTTATTTTGTTGTAGTTTCACTCATTACTATAATTATGTGATATTGTTTCTTAAACAAATGCATGTATTTATAGACTAAAATAAATGATGTTTTTATTATAATTGACCTAGTACTCTTTTAAATTAGGATGCCATTGTTAAGTTGCTACATGATATGATTTTTGATGTTGAAAAAAGATCTTAGACAGGAAACAGATATAAATCATGCATAAAGAGTAATTTTATGATGTTATAAAAGACGAGTTGTTTAATAAATTGAGTAGAAAAAAAGTTAATACTGGAACTAGAAATAACAAGAGAAGGGTCGAAATACTTTTTGAACTCTCTTTGTCAAGCTGAAAATAGATGGCAAAAATACCCACAAATGTCTATGAAAAGACGATTCTTGAGGGGAGTCTTTATAAATATCCGTTGAGGAAGACCGATTTGAGTAGTCTTTTTTTCTAAACAGATCTATAAATGTAGATAACGCTAATAATAGCAACACTTCAAAAGAACGAGATAATGATAATTTTAACTTTGATGATTCATCTTTCAATGAGTACATTCCTATATTAGAGATCCAACTTTTGTTAAAGTTAAACTAGATAAATCCTATGGTGTATGTACCATTTCTGTATATATCTTTTAAGAAATAAAGAATGTATTTTGTGAGAGACACAAAACAGTGCAATGACTGTATGGAAGTTTTGACTTTTGAGTATTCACGTGTTAACAATAAGTTAAAATGGTACAAATTGAGAAAATAAATGTCATTCTTTCCCCTTTCCCTCCTTGGTGAAGAGATATAATATATAATATAATAAGAAATATGTATCCTTTGGTGCTTTGTCATTTAGTGGCCTCCGTGACCGAGTGATTACGGTCGCAGACTTCAATTACATGCCTGTCACTCCTGTGAGTTCTAGTTCCGTCAGAATCTTTTGGAGTCACCTCCGCTTGGTTCTTGAATCCAGTTTAACGTAAATATTTATTCAAAATGTATGCATGGTATTTATCTATACAAATTAAATATGTGTTGTCAGTTTCCATAAAATACAAGATGAGAGACACTACGCATCGGAGTTTCCTGCTGAAGTCCTATAATAAATTACCTGTTTCATGTAGAATATACGGAAGAGCATTAGTGCCAGGTGTATGTTTTTTATTAACTCGAAATTTCGAGTTACTAACGCGAAATTTCGACTTACTTATCTCGAAATTTCGACTTCGTTACTCGAAATTTCGACTTAGTAACATTACAAGAATGGCCAAGTTATTAGTTAGATGGTATAAGAAATAGTAGGCAGTGCCTTTGAACGATGGAGATGGAGAAACGGGTGTCTGGACAAAAGCTATTGAAATTTAACTTAAACTTAGTAATGGCATGTACACACCCGACCTAAAAAAAACAAGGCTTCCTTTAATTTGTACGTTCAGGCGTTCTTCATAATCATATTCTTCTCATCCCTGTAAAAAACCCGATCCTATACTTCACGTGTGGGACATCTGAGGAAAGTATCGCGGCGTGGCCAAAATATATAGGGCGTGCTGAGGCCTTTGTCAAAATTGTTGGACTGACTATATTTCTTGTAAAATCGGATGCTTTTATATTATTCACAACATATATACGAAGGTTGTCCAAAAAATTCGTGCACTGCAGTAATTGTCGTAAGAGTTATTAATAAAAACAAATGAATTATATATCACTTGTAGGGGAAATCTGTCTCAAATAAGAAAACAAAAGAAAAAGCCGGGTAACTGGCGTGTTGTGTAAAAGAATGGTCATTAAGTTACCTTAATTAGTAACGTAATACCGGCGCACGGCAAAACATTGGGTTTGTTCATTACTGTAATTGTATTAATTGTTTGTTGCTTGTAAAGTGGCATTTGCTTTTTATGTTATAATTTGTTTTACTGTCAAAAGAAGAAAGATTGATGCATAGTATGTTGTAGTTTTTATTGTTCTTATGCCAGTGAACGAATATATTGGACAACCCTCGTCACATAGTCCGGCATTATGGATGGACGTCTGCCTGACCGGTTGTCATCGTCTACCGACTCTCGCCCTTCTACAGAGCGTTTGTGCCATTTAAAAACCAGCCTTGGTGACTCTGAACTTGTCCCCGCTTGCCATTATAAGTTCTTTGTAGGTATTTGTTTGTGTTTTACCAATATTTGCACAAAATGTAATGATCGTCCGTATTTCCAGACGTTTAGCGACTGACATTTTTACGTAATTACAATATTGACGACCTCACACAAATGTTTGTTTACGACATTACAATAGGGCAAATGACGTAATATTTTATAGTGACGTTTGGAATACGTACACATACTTTTCCCTGAATTTTAACGCTTATATGTTGTGTTTTAAGAATACCGTGATGCATCAAAGTAATGAACTAACCCACTTTTTTGTCGTGCGCCGGTATTACGTTACCAAGGTAACTGTATGACGGTTCGTTTTCACGACATGCCGGTTACACGTTTTTTTCTTTTGTTTTCTCATTCGAGACAGATCTCCCCTTCAAGTGATGTATAATTAATGTTTTTATATCAAGAACTCTCACGACAATAACTGCAGTGCACGAATTTTTTGGACAGCCCTCGTATAACAACAAGTATCACTTTTATCAACACAATATCAAAGTATTAGTAAATAATGAATAATATGTTACAAAATCATTATTAGTATAAAGAAACGTGACAGACTAACTGGCGTATACATGCCATTTAAAACTTATTTAACACATGATATTGCACAGTTTACAATAGGGTGGGTTTTGGACTTGTTGTTTCTCCACATGATGGTTGTATGTGTGCTTAAGAAAAAGAAACACCCGGTTAACACAGAAATGTGGAAAGTGTGATTTTACAACCCCCCCCCCTCCACAAAAAAGCGAAGGATATGTTCAGTTTGTGTGGACAATTTGACCCTATAAAATTGTTCTGTTAAATAAATGTTAAAGGTGCTCTGTCAATGTGCAACAGCTACACACGAAAGAAAGTATCTTGAATTCAATCCTTGCTTTCACCGGCAACCAATGAAAGTCGTGCAATGTAAGTCGAAATTTCGAGTTAGTAAGTCGAAATTTCGAGATAAGTAACTCGAAATTTCGAGTTAATAAGTCGAAATTTCGAGATAGTAAGTCGAAATATCGAGTTAGTAAGTCGAAATTTCGAGATAAGTAACTCGAAATTTCGAACTCGAAATTTCGAGTTAGTAACTCGAAATTTCAAAGTTAATAAAAAACATACACCTGGCACTAATGCTCTTCCGTAAGAATATGTTTTGCAATACAATATTAAAATGCAGGTTATTCAATTGTTAAATGTGAAGCTGACTGCTCCTACATTTCTAAAAAAATGCGTCAAAAACAATAACTATTTTTGCTATCTTTTTTATTTTCTTATAACATATTCGTTACCCAAGATGATATTGTTATCAAGAATGAAAATAATTTGTTTGATGCCATCTAAGGTTTATCTAGACTTATACACGAGTAACAACAGTTCTTATACAATTACTCAACACATAACCTGTCAAATAGGAGATAGTTGCAAGGTTCATTATTTATCTATTATGTAGAGAATACACTTTTCATTTTCTATTGATGTACATCAAATCTGTTTTGCAGAAAATACATCAACTTTTCTTTTCTGAATTTATGCGGGTTTTTCATCAAGTGTCTTCTTACAGACGTGCTAGGATAAACAACAAATTGTCCGAGGCGAAGCCGAGGATAAATTGTTGTTTGTCCTAGCAAAATGTCTTCACGTCTGTAAGAAGACACTTTTGAAGAAAAAAACGAGAAACTGTATCTGACTTATACGACGTTTAAGTGTAAAGAACAAATAAATAATAAACACATTTAATTATAAATAGATCTAATTGAAATTAAATGTATGTTCACGTTGAAAATATAAAACTATAAAAAATATTAGCATGGCCTTAAAGCTTGTGAGCATTGAAAAGTGTAGGTAAATTGTATTCGCGCGGAATTTTCGTGCACTTTTTTCAATCGGACAGAATTCACTTTCATTTATGATAAACAATGTTAAAACGGCTGCCTTCATCAGATAGATCATTTATGTCATTCAACATTGAAACCGTCTCTGAACATGTTACGTTAATGTTATATGGATAAGGTTTTGGACCCAAAATTTGGTAAGACATGCTTAGCTGTATAAAGCCGATGATTTTTTTTGTGGATGGGGGCCTGGGACCAGTAATGGTCATATGTTAATGTTGTTGTTTTTATAGAATGTCGATATACAAAAAGATAGAGGTTAAGCATACAACGAACAACTGTTAGTTTCGTCAATGCTAATATTAACAGTAACTATATTACTGGAAATGGCAATCCAATTTATTTGATTCATTTCTCAACGAACTGAATTTACTTATGAGTTGCGCTATCAAGTTCGCTACAACTTTCTGTAGGTTTCTATGGTGTCCTGGCAGTTAAAATATCGCCTGTTACGATTTAAGATTGACTAAATCTCTCGTTTACGCTCGACTATTCGAAAAATAGGGACAGCTATTGTAATTGTGAATTTTGACAGAACTATGACCCCTTTGAACTAAGAAAATATCTACATTATTCAGGCTGTTGACTGAGAATAGTCGAGCGCACCGACTCTTGTTTATAGATAAATAGCGAGATTTAACATTCTTTTTCGAAGAACTTATACTATAGAAACTGATTCTATAAATAAGTTACAGTTCACGAGAGAGACATGAGGTTAATCGTCGCGAAGACTTTTACATTTTGATTCGCACTATAGGATTAAAGTATGAGAAAGTATGAGCATGAGACAAATTCAACGTTGAATGTCGCGAACGTTTCTTGCGATAATGTAAAATATGCTTTTAGGCGGGGCAAGACTCAGGAAACAATAGCACTTTAATAGGAATCCTTTAACTGGCCCTAGCAGGACACCGTATATTTCAACTGTATTAAATCCACGTGGAAAGTAACTGTTATTTAAAAGTGTCTTCTTACAGACGTAAGAAGACACTTTTTGAATAGCTCTGCTGGGGTATAGTGGTATAATGATGCCTACCCTGACCTTTTATTTGAAACCACAAACATTGGCATGTGCTCTTTTGTTAAAATATATGATGTGGTTAGCTCTTATTGTATCCACTAATCTGATAATTAGAGTTAGACAGACCATGGATCTATACAAACGGGTGAACGCCAGGAGGCCTTTACCTGACTTGTTAAATATATTAAACATGTATATAAGGGTAATTAGAACAGAACAGAACAGAACATATACTTTATTTCTGACTTGGGCTCAACACCCATCATCATAACATACATATACATGTATAATTATTACAATGCATGCGTCAAGAATCATATCATAACAAATTCAATCAGTTATATTCAAATATTATGACATAGCTAAAAAACATATTGATTGAGAATGCCAAAAATAAATTTCTACATTGATAATATCATATTGATATGCTAATCTACCAAATTGTCTCGTCTTTCAAATGCTTTAATACAAAATAATGCTAATTTTCTAATAACCAATTTTCTATCTGCGTTTAACAATTGTATGAATTTATAAACACTAGGATTAACAGTAAAGTATCTTGAAATGTACATACTTCTAAAATCACTATAAATTGGACATATTAATATAAAATGAAATTCATCCTCTATATCCCCAGACGTACATTAATGTGCATTTTCTCTGACTTCTTTCAATACCCCTGTGTCTTCCAGATTCAATATGTAGTTTATGGGAACTTAATCTAATTTTTTGCAAAGAACTGATCTGTATTTTTGCATTTTTCTAATAATTTAAGATAAATAGACCTTTCATATTTAACTTTAACATTTGAATACAATTGCAAGGAAGAGCATAACGCCATGTCTGCTCGCCATTGGGTTACATATATATCCCTGAGACGTGATCTGAATACTGGTATAAAAATTTTTAAAATATTAACCGATTCTGGATATAACCATACTTCGGCAAATCCAGCGTTTTTGTAAACATGTCTCGAACTTTTGGATGACCAGTTGACAACATTTGAGTTATTTGATATATCATTTCTTCTTTGAGAACTTAGAATAGTTGTTAAAAAATACAGTTTTGACTCTTATCGCCGTGTAACTTTAACCAATATTTTGCTATCCTAACATATCTTTCAATATACAATGGAAATCTACCTAGTTCAGAATACAATGATAAGAGTATTTGTTGACATTTTAACAAAAATTTTCTTTGCACACGTTCAATATTTTCTGCTTTATTAAAGCCCCATACTTCACAATTATAATTCAAAATAGATAAAACATACGCATCGAACAAATTGAACATTATTTCTATAGATATATCTAACTCTTTTGTAATGTTAAGTAAAGAGTTCATTGCCCTTAAGCCTTTTCCACTAAGGGTATTTGTTGCTGGTACAAATGAACCGCCACTAGAAAATACAATTCCTAAATAATTGAAGTTTTGAACAATTTCTATATCAATTCCGTCATATGACCATTTGAACTCTCTACTTAATTGACCGCCTTTTTCTAAAAAACAACAATTTTAGTTTTATCAACATTTACAGTTAAATTTCCATTTTTTTTGCAATACAATTGTAAATTATTTATATTGTTTTGTAGACCTTCTTTGGATTCAGAAAAAAGAACGGCATCATCCGCAAACAACAACAAATACATAGATATCTGGTCTAGTGTAATGCAAGCATTTGGGTCTTCTTGTAAAAACATTTCAATATCATTCAAAAATATAGAGAACATGATCGGCGAGGTGATCTCCCCTTGAAAGAGACCTACATCACAGCTGAAAAAATCTGACAAACTATTTAAATGTCTTACACAAAGTTTAACATCTTCGTACATTGACCGTATAATAGAGAACAGTTTTCCGTCCACCCCGGTCTTTATGAGCTTATACCAAAGGTAATTCTGTCAATTAAGTCATACCGCCTTTTTATAATCCACAAAACAACAAAAGAGCTTATTTTTTTCGTTCTAAATTGTCTTTCTATTAAAGCATTTAATATAAAAATAGGAATCAATAAGTACCGTAATTCGGTTTAAAACCGAATTGTGCGTCTGTCAAAGTTTCTGTGGTTTTCAGCCCAACGTTTCAATCGTTTCATTTATGATAACTGTAAAACAATTTAGCAAAACAGCTAATCAATGTTATTCCTCTATAATTATTCGGGTCAGGCGAATCACCTTTTTTTATATTGGTATTATTACTCCCTGTTTGACCAGCTACGAGGAAAACACTTTTGTTATTCAATATGTGGTTAAACAATAATTCAATTGAACGTGCCGTTACAAATACACTTTCTTTGAAATATTCATATAGGATATTGTCTAATGAACACGCCTTATTACAACCGAGTTTCTTGGTGGCGGATATTATTTCCTCTTTTGTGATTGGTTGATCCAGTTCAGCGACGGAACTTCCATAGGAGTCTGGGGCTGTATCAAATTGCGACAAAAAGTCATTACATTCCATATTTTCACTAAGCATTGTATTAGAAGACAAGTTTTTGAAATGATCATAAAATTCTTCAACAGTTATATTTTCACCATTTGGATTTGAAGATTTCTTTTTAAATGTTTTCCAAAACTCTCGTGGGTTTTTTTCTTCTCATATCATTCATTTTTTTACCAACATTTTTATTAAAGCTTCTTTTATGCTTTTTTACAAGTGTTTTTGTAATCACGTTTCTTTTCATGCAGGATATTTCTAGTGCTTTCGTTTTTTTCTAAATTATAGTCATAAATTGCCTGTAAATAACTTTCTCTCTTTAATTTACATTCATCAGCTAAACGCATTTCTTCAGATTTGAGTAATTATGGCACAAAATAAATTATTTCGTGTGCAACCTGATTTAGTTTCAAAGTACTGTTTGCCTTTATTCGTTTAAAAAGTCCGTGAAAAGTCCTTAGTTAATGTATCGGTACTAATCTCCGTTGTTTATTTTGCTCTTGTAAAATAGTTTCTATGTTTTGTATATCATTGTGATACGTCATTTATAATGCATCCCCTTTGTGATGGTTTCCATTTATAAGAAATAGTTGGCTCCGTTTTTTATCGTACTTGGAATCCGAGTTAACTTTGAATGAAAATGAAACATCGGGGCAATGGTTAGAAAATTCAATTGAAATCATGCACATAAAAAACGGCTAAAATCTTGAAAGTTTAACTGTGACGTCACCAGATAATCGACCACGCTTTCTCCGTTATATGTCATACAGGTAAATTTGCCTATGCCTTTATCTCTATACAATCTACCATTAACTACCCGAAAATTGGTTGATTTACAAAGGTCAAGTAAACGATCGCCAAAGCGATTTGAACCAAAATCACAAGAAGTCCGTGGCAAATATGGGTCAATCGTATAAATATCTGTTTGTCCTATATGTCTATCATATGTTATATAATCACTTTTCTGGCCAATGCGCGAATTAGTGTCTCCAGTAATGAATATTTTTCCTTTATTGCTAAATATATTTATATCATTTTCAATGTGCCTATAAATATCTTCATCGTACCTATCATGAATCGGGGAATGTTCTGGTGCAATGTATACAACTGCTAAATAAATGTCATTTTCTATGTGAAAGAACGATTTATCAAAATTTCAAGCATACCAGACAGTCAATGTCAATTTTGACCATTTTAACACCCTTTCTTTTAGAATTTTTTATATATATGATAAGTCCACCGCTGGAGCGCTTAGCACGTCTATGCTGATATCGTCTATAAGAATGAATCGGTTTGTCATATCCATTATGATCAATAACTGAGCTTTTATTCGTCCAAGACTCACTTAAACAAATAACATCATTTTCACTTATAATTCCAATAAATTCGTTTGATGATCGCTTAACTTTAGAAAGTCCCTCAACATTCCATGATAAACACTTGATGACACTCTCTCGTGACTCCTAATCATGTCCACGGTATAGCTGCTTATTAATGTACAATTTATCTACTTTAATATACGCCTCTTTTCCTTCATCACGGGCCTTTTTCATGATTGGTACCAGTTTTCGCCTTGTTTCCATAATCTCCCTAGGAAATTGCTCTGCGACACCAAAGTGCGTACCTGATAAGGTTTTTGCGGAAGCTCTAACTCTTTCTCGGTCCGGAAAATATGCAAATTTAGCAACAATTGGCCGAACTTTGGTGCTTCTGTACACGCCAAGTCTATGAGCTCGATGCAGTTTTATATTTTCTTTGGCGTCCAATATTTTCATCTCCTTTTCAATAAATTTAAGAACTTTCTGCTCGCAGTTTTCATCTTTTTCTTCAGGCAAATTAAAAAACAACAAGTTGTCCCTCATGCTTCGACATTTTATATCTGTAATTTCGTCCCCGTAACTCTAACTCCTTTTCCCGTGAATCCTTTTCGGACTTTTTCATCGACTTTAACAACGTGTCTAATTCTGTTTGCCTTTTGTTTATAGTTTCAAGAATATCACTATCAAACGAACGACTCTGCTCTATTTCACTCAATTGTGGCCTCAAAGGAGTTGATCTTTTGGTCCATTGTGTCCATGCGTACCGTTAAAACGTTCATTCCAGCTTGGATATTATCTAATTGTGATAGCTTTTTGTCCATTGAATCAAGCCTTTGTAACAACATAGAAATGATATTATGATTATACCCTTGACCTGTATTTTGAACTACCGGTGTACACGGTGTGGGTGGGGTATTACCTGTGAACACAGGCGAGGCAGAGTTCATTGCCATATACTGCGTATCTGAGTAATAGATAGGTTGTGAATTGTAGTTTGCACTTGATTGGTATTGGGCATTTACCTCATTTTGTCCACTTGATCCATTTTTTAATCCATTTTTGAAGGCTTTGAGCACCTAAGAATCGCGCCATTTTGTGCCATTGTTGACAAACGTTTTGAAATGTTCTGGCTATTTTCTGGCGATTCCTTCGATTTTTTTCGTTTTTTTGGCATGAATGTATAGATATGTATCAACTATCAACTGTTTTATCACATATAAATCAAAATAATCCTTAATTAATCCATATTTTTCCTTTTTTCTTTCTTTTCAAAAAATTGAACCACCATTTTCTTGCTTGCGCGTGCGTAATATATATATCTTAGATGTGATATCAACTCAAAATATGTCCATTGTGTTATGTCAAATAATTGTAATGAGACATGTACCTGGTGAGAGTCCTGTTGCACCAGGAACTTCCCCAGCATTTCTTCGTCCGGACACATTATCAGATGTCAATTTCCTCCCTGGTACTTCATTTCTATTTTATCGTTCACTCGCAGCTTGAACATCTCTTACATTATCAGATACGTTTTGCATGGTATAATCAGGTGGTTGTTGATCTTCGCAAAATGTTAAAATTAATTTTTTTATTCATTTACATATTTATTCAAATAAAACTAATAGTGTAATGAAAGTCATATGTATGATTGAAACAAGAGTTGCCACGTAAGTGACGAATGCCCCCGAAAAGGCTTCTCAAGCATGCAGGTATTATGAAAAGAAAAGAGAATGAAAGTAACTAATTGCTTAATATTGTTCATGTGTAATAAAGTGCTATTTATAACAAACTTAACACCTTGAGATGTGACAAAATATCTTGATGTGGTAGACATTTATGCCAAGTTATTTCAAAATCCTTCAATGCATGTCAATGTTACAGTTTGGAAACTTATGTCTATCTTCAAACTCTTCATATGAGCATAAGTACCTTCAAACTAATGCAGTGACCTTCACCTTGGAGGTAGGAACAGGGGTTTTACACATAACACGTCATCTTGATGCGATAGACATTTGAGGCATAACAAAGTTATAATCCAGACACAAATAATGTGTGTACCTATAATCTCTTATTGTGATAGCGTGAACCTTCAATTTAAAATATAAGTGTGACCTTGACCTTTGAAAAGGCACGTGGTTCTTTGACGCAACACAACATTGTCATAAGATAGACATTTGTGCATAGTTATTTCAAAATCCCTCAATGCAGGACAAAGTTACAGTCCGGACATGTTTGTTGTGTAAGGGGGGGGGGGGGGGCGGACAGACAGACATGAGCCTTGTCCATAACACATTGTCTTGATGTGCATGGTAGGCATTTGTGCCAAGTTATTTCAAAATCCTTCCATGCATGACAAAGTTATAGTCCGGACATGAATGTGTATCTTCAAACTCTTCTCGAGAGAATGAGAACCTTCAAACTATAAGTGTGACCTTGAGCTTGAAGGTACGGACAGGGGTCTTGAACACGACATGTCTTAATGAGGTTGACATCAATGCATAGTTATTTTAAAATTCTTAAATGCATGACAAAGTTACAGTCTGGAATTGAATATGTGTGTCTAAAAACTCTTTATTCTTTATTGTAATAAAGTAAACTTCAAAATGGTACGTAGTGCATAGTTATGCATTGTTATTCTAAAATTCTTGAATGCATGACAAAGTTACAGTCCGGATTTAATACACTTAACACTATAATTCAATAATTAACATCATCCTCATTTTTTATACCATCTTTTCAAATACCAATTTTCTCTTGCCATCATCATCATCACCATCGATAAAGATAATGACAATGACAACAACAATAACAACAACAACTTTTCTGTAATCTTCCATATCATGATATCTATTAGGATTACACCATTATACCAATATCAAATATTATCGTCATATCATATACAATCAATCATCTATCTCTTTTTCTCTAACCATCAAGCTGCATCATAATCATAAATTCATTATAATCCTCATCATCATCGATATATCATCATCATCGTCGTCCTCCAAACGCACCTCCTCCTACTCGTTGTTGATGATGATTTATTATCATCATCAACAACAACATCATCTATAGCATACCATGATATCTATTATAACACACTGTTATACCAATTCTTAACACTGTCATCATTTTTATAGCATTATTTCGACTATCCCTTTTACTCTTACCATCGTATTGCCTAATCACTATTTTTAACGTACATTACCATATCATCTCGAATAATCAACACTGTTACAATAATGTCTAACAATATCTCTGTTTCATATAACACCTGATCTCAACTATCCCTTTTGTCCGATACAATCATTTTGCCTAATCATCAACATAATAATCACCAATATCATCACATGATAATAATGATGATGATAATGATGATGATAATAATCATCATCACCATCATCATCCGTGTCAATATCTCTATTTCTAATAACACCTGATCTCAACTATCCCTTTTGTCCGATACAATCATTTTGCCTAATCATCAACATAATAATCACCAATGTCATCACATGATAATAATAATGATGATGACGATGATGATGATAATAATCATCATCACCATCATCATTCGTGTCCTCCAACCATCCCCTTCGCCTCCTCATTACCATCAGTGTAACATTATCACTATTTCTAATAACACAATCTCAACTTTCCCTTTTTCTCATACAATCATTTAG
>NW_026862734.1:0-72356 GCF_026571515.1 Ruditapes philippinarum | reverse complement strand
GCGCGGAGCTATTTGTGTTTAACCATTTTTTTTGTCCATGGGCCCGGATTTAATCAATTAATCCCTTCGATTTACAGCTAAAAATAAATCTGCATTCAAGAACTCCTTTTTTCGATTTCTATATTGGTTTCCCCTTCGGTGATTTTCGCCAGAAATGTCATATTAATGAATGGGAACCGGAAAGCAGTTCTGCTGTACATGAATTCGAAAGCTATAAATAGCTACAAGTACAAATGTTGCTGCAATGCAGCAATTGGAGAAGCTCCGCGCAAAAAAACGCGCTCATTACAGATTACCTTACCAAATTATTCCTACGCACAGGTCATATTATATTCAGAATTAAGTAGCTATTGTAGATTTTTTTCCGAATGTTTTGTAAACCATTTTTTTTGCATTAATTATACTTATCTTATGCACTGTCCATAATTAAAAAGAGGGGAAAGATATTTAATATAAAAAATGCTTTCACTGATGCCCTACCTGGTAAGGAAAGTAAATCCATTGAATACAAACAAGACTTACAAGACTTGTAAAATGTTATGTGACATACTGTACTGTGTTCTGTTTGTGCCACTACTGTAGTCAGTAACATAAGATGATAAAAATATCAAAGTCTGCTTTTTTATTATTATAATTGTAACAAATATACAAATAGTAACCAAAGGGACTTATATTATAATATAGTATTACATGCATTTTTTCATGTCAAATTAAAAAAAATGGTTTCTTTCAATACTGAAAGTAGAACACACTCTGGAATGAAAAAATTGGATAAATTTCAAAAAGACCAAATTCAGGATTTGTTTTTGTTTTTTTATACACGCGTTACATAGTGATACAGTATTTATCAATATAAAAGAAGACTGTTACCTGAATTTTAGGCAGGTATGAGGAAATTCACTCACATCATGTTCGTGCGAGTCAAAGATGTTAGTGAATTTCCTCATACCTGCCTTAAATTCAGGTAACAGTCTTCTATTATATTGATGAATACTGTATCATGGAAAGCCATGGCTGTCTGATATTGTTCTTTTTCAATTTATGTAACCATTTGGATAATATATGAGTTCACTTCGACTATATATGAATTGAAAACACCTTCTTATTTAACCGGAATCCATTATATCAATCCACAGTCACAATATATGAAACCATACGGCCAGTGTATGAAACCGAGTTAGCAATATATAAATTGATTTTCTCAATATATGATTCCAATTCTTCAATATATTGTATCAAAGTAGCCTTTATGGAAACAGATATCCTTATATGAAACCGAATTATCAATATATTAATTCATTTTTCAATATATGAAACCAATGTATCAATTTATGAAACCAAAGTAGAAATATATAAGTTGGTTATTACATTATATGATTCCAATTCTTCAATACATGTCACCAAAGTAGCCATATAATTATGGAACCAGATGCCCTGATATGAAACCGAATTATCAATATATTAATTCATTTTTACAATATATAAACCAATTTATCAATGTATGGAACCAAAGTTGCAATATATGAGTCGGTTAATGGCAGGTGCAATGATTAGAATTAACAGTCTTTAAAAAAAGTCCCCGTCAATATAATGACCATTTTGGTTTCCATATATATTGCTATTTTTGGTATTCATTATATTAAACAGAAACTGGTATCATATAAAATGTATGGAAAATCAACTTAAATATAATTGCTATTCGGTTACATACATTTGATAAAAACTGGTTTCATTATATTTGTAAAATTGGGAATTTAATATATTGAATCGCGTTTTCATATAAGGGCATCATGGTTTTCCATATACATGACTTACTTTGGATCCATATATTGAAAGAATTGGTTTATCATATTAATGTTAATAATTAACTTATGTATTGATACGTCGGCCCTCCATACATTGAATAAAATGTTTTCATATATTGTTAAAAAATGATTATAATTGAATAATTATCGGTTTCCCATAAATCAGGACATTCTGGTTCCATACATTGGCTACTTTGATACCCTATATGAAGACCTGGTATCATATAATGTGATAAATGAATTAATATTGAATACTTTTGGTTTTCATTATATGGATGAAATGGTTCATATATTGTAAAATGAATTAAAATATATTGAATAATTCGGTTTCATATAAGGACACCTGGTTCCATACATTGCTACTTTGGTTCCAAATATATGAATTATATAGGTATCATATATTCTTGATAATCAACTTAAATATATTGAAAATTCGGTGTCCATACATTGATAAAATGGTTTCATATATTGTAAAAATGAATTAATATATTGATAATTCGGTTTCATATAAGGGTATCTGGTTCCATAAAAGGCTACTTTGATTACCAATATATTGAAGAATTGGAATCATTATATTGAGGAAAATCAACTTATATATTGCTAACTCGGGTGTCATACACTGGCGGTATGGTTTCATTATATTGTAACTGTGGATTAAATATAATGGAAGAGATTTACCCATTTTATATACTATGAATGTATAAAAGATAAAGATAAAGGATAAAATTCTTATTTCAGACACAAAACTACTGGATAAGGGTAACGAGGATGAAAACCTTTGATGTTGATCTGTGTCTTCATCATTTATACTGTTCTGCATTACCAAAGCTACCGTGCCAAGATACCTGCCCTCAACATCTATAACAAACAAAAACTCTGCTGATAATAGAGTACATGTACTTTCTGGTACGGTATGGCATTAAGACGTCATTTAGTACAGAGAACAGAATTTTTAAACGCTTAAATTTAAAACGGCATAATATAATCCTTTTTTGAGACTGTGTCTGATGTTATAAACAGAGAAATACAAACAAGTGGACAATGCATAGGAATACCGTACAATGTGGCGTAGGTTAATGCTGGATTACAACATGTACCCCCCCCCCCCCCCCCCCCCCCCCCCCCGCCCCCCGCCCCCCCCCCCGCCCCCCCCCCCCCCCCCCCCCGCCGCCCCCCCGCCCCCCCCCGCCCGCCCCCCTCAAGGGGACGACGTTCATGGAAAAAATGAGAAGCGCTTGATCCAGATGGTATTGAGATGCGGAAAGCTCATTGCTTTCTGCCGACGCGTATACTACGCCAAAGACTAGTTTAATATGACATATGGACGGTTAAGACAAACTAAAACCAAAATGATTTTGTATCCATGGTGCTGTAGAAAAAAAAATATGGTTAGATAACGACCCACACCTTATTGCAAGATACTTTTAGACACATTTAATGAACATTATTAAGTCCCCCCAACTCAATACTATATAATTTGTGATATTGGTACAGAAAACTGCATTGCTTTACTATTGCAGCAATACTTCAGACACGATTCTACAGATCCGATTGCTGGTACTCGAAGCGTTGTACATGTAGTTGGAAAAAGCACACCTAACCAACGCATTGAGAAGTGGCGGTGTACATTACGACAAAATGGAATCTATTGGTGGATTAATTTTTTTCAAAGACTTACGCGATACATGTGTATTAAATGATCTGGACCCGATACAATGCGAGAACTTAAAATTTTGGTTCATGGACCTCATACAAACCGAGTTAGACCGAATCGCACATGAAATAAGGCAACAAACCAGTTCTTCTGTTTTTTTTGTGGTAAACCTGGATGGTCTGTATGAAACTCACGATTTCGGCAATGCAGTTAACTTGAGAGGCGTGTTTGCAAAGAACATGTATTCACGTCCAAAAAGACAATGTGAGGATTTCGTAGAATAAGCACCCCTTCTGAAGCTAGACCTACAGAAGTATGGGACGCTGATTCAGCACTACAACTGTGTACCGAGTTGAACGATTTGATTTTGAGAATATATTTAATATAAATACGCTTTGAAACGTCTAATACTGATTTTTTTCGTGTTATTGATATATACTAGGTTACTATAGGTTAAGTTTCAAAAATTGATGTTTTAAAATCATAAAGACGATAGTCTACGATTTCACTTCATTATATGGTTGTTTTATTTAAGATATTGGTTTGTAAATATTGAGCTAATTACAATATATTTGTAAATTATCATTTAAGTTATAACCACTCTAATTTGCACTGTTAGGGATTGTAAAATTGACAACATTGTTGAGTGGTATACCTTAAGGACACCTGTATGCAAAATTTAAGCAAAATTTACCGTACGGGCATTATTATAGGCACATGTATTGAAAGTCTAAAAAAATTCGTGTTATCTCATTTAAACAATTTGTTTAAACAAGTATTATGGTATTTAAAAGGAATATAACAATTATAATATATATTTATTAACACGTCAATTGCAAACTGATAATTTCGTCAGTGAACGTACAGAACATGGTAAACATCGATTCAAATATCTCTTTATCTGTACATGTATAAAGATATACTACACATCAGGGTCAAGTATACTTTGTTCGTTTTTGGCCCATTCGTGTTTGCCTGTTCATTCCGTTTAACCCCCACAGACATGCATTTACACAATTTTAGCATATTTCATGTCTGAAGTACACATATTTTGAGTTTTATTGTTCTACCATACATTTGGCTATACAGAGAATAATAAACAATTGCTATGGATTATTTGATCAGTTTAAGGTTTTCTGTTCTGCTTTTATGGCGAAACCTGATAATTTTAATTTAACATATTTTCTTTATCGTATTGATGTTTTTAAATGATAATCAAAAACAGAGATATTGTTTAAAATATGTTTTAATAAATTAGGAATCGAACATACTACCTCTGTAATCCGCCCACTAAGCTACCTCTTAAGGAATTACTGTTGCTTAACGATAAGATATTTTTTGTCAACAGTTTGGGCTGTTACTTGAAATTATTTATAGCTGTCATATGTTGCTGTACAGATCTGAATATCCGTCCCCAGGGGACTCGCCAATCGGCAGGTTCCCGAAGGACGGATATTCCAATCCGATTGGAAATTTATTTCCTTACACCCGTAACTATTTTCGTACAGTAGCGTATGAAATTACACCTTCATTCACAACGGCGAAATAACGTCATTCAAAGCATGCCGTTGTATAGCACGCGACTCATCTGGCACCCCCATGACAGATGAAATATCCGGCATGGTAAACTTTTTCGGGAAACCTTTAACCCTTGACAGACATTTGCTCAATCGTATTTTAAGTACCGTAAGAAAGAGAATTTCAAGGAAATTTATGAGTTGACAAATTTAATTTCATCTGTTCAAACGACACTTGATATATTGTCCCTGTGACAGTGAACACTTTCAGGGCTTACTTATTTTAAGAAATTAGACAATTATCCCATTTAGTCTTTCGATTGTTATTTTATTTCCAATGTCAAGTTGTTTTCCAAGTATTTCTCTTTAATCATATACATGTATATAGTAACATGTAGGAGCTGATATACATTAACGTATAAATCAGAATAATCACTTTAATGTCAATAGAATAAGGAAGATATTACATTACGTTGGTATCATTGTTTAACTTAACGGACATAAAAATAATAAGAGTATATAATTGAGAGACAATTGTTCTGTTAAGTGAATGTGAGTAAGACACTTGAAGTTGTTGAAATACATTCCTGCTTCATATAAAATTAAATGGGAAGAAAATAGACCGAAATAATTTTGTCTTGTTTTATATAATTATTGCGATACCAGTTTTGGTCTCTGAGAATATGGCATCGCAAATTGTTGAAAGAAGCCGGAAATGGATGATAATCAGGTAAAACTGAATGAAAATTGAGTGATTCAGACTAAATCGGATAATTTCAGTAAATTGCAGCTACGTGCTGAATGACCCCGAAAAACATAGTATTGAGATATTGAAATCATTAAATTCTTTAAAATTTCATTATTAAACAAAATGTTATGATATCGTTAAAGCAGCATACCTCAAGATCCATGTTTATTTTCATAACAATTCGGAAAATGTATTTAAAAGTACAATATTGTGAAGTCAGGGGTGTTGAATTTTGGATTTTTTCCACTTGCCCACAGACAAGTTGGACTAAAATTTCTACGTGTCCGCAGCTAAATTCACTTGTCCAAATAAATAGTGAAAAACAGAGTTTTTTTATAGGGCTTTATATCAATAGGTCCTTGTTTACTGGGGTTTAGCTAAAACTTGTATTTGAATACGCAATTGGCACGTTTGGGCAACATTTGATACCATGTAAGTATCCTTCCTATTAATGATTTCTCCACGTAAAGGACCGTAGTCATATCCGCATAGTAAAAGTAAAAATCAGTTAACCAGGCAGCGTTTGCGGTCATAAATTCTTTGCCTCTACACATCTGATTTATGTTTTTAAGATTATTTTCAAACCTAACAAAAAATTGTTTATTTTTATCAGAACATTCAGTTGCCTCGATACGACCAATCGCCAAGCTTGTTTTGTAATAGAAGCAAGAGGCCTTGTACAAAGTGATAAGTATCTATTTATTTGTGCTGTTGGAGATGGTGTACAAATAAAATTCATGCATTTCAAACAGGGATTAAACGTTGGCGATCAAATACAGTTAGAATTTCGACATTATGTTTTTTTTTTTCAGGCTCAGAATTTCACTTGCCCGCGGACAAGTGCCAAGTTAAAATCTACTTGTCCGCCAGCAAAAAGTTATTTCTACTGCGTTACTAACACAGCGAGGGCTATTTTTTTATATATCTAAAATTTTCATGAAAATTAGTGCAAAAATCTTGAGCGTGCTGCTTTGAGGATATGATGTCACAGTTACGCAGTATTTCAATTGTATGTTTATATCATGTCTTTGAAATAAGATGATTCTTGAATGTATTGAAAAAGTGATATCTCATTTTTTATTTATTCCTGCAGTTTTTTTTGAAACATAAATGTTGGTATTTCTGTGCACATTCATTACCTGACCTTATATAAGGATGGTTCCACATACTATATTCAAAAATGCACATCGTATAATGATACATTGACATCATATAAAGACGCATTGACATCAAATATTGTTCAATTGACTACATATAAAGATGTTATAAATTTTAGATGGATCCACATAATACATTAATGAGTGCACATTGTATACGGAAAGGTTGACTCAATATATTGCATGTTGGACATAACAACGTTCAGGTTTATAATAATAAGGGAGCACATCAGCCGAGAGTGGTGTTGAAGTCATATAATGTTTACATGTACATTAAGCCACTAGCCTCATTTTTGCATTAGGATTATTGCATTCATATGTTTTTATCATAGTTGATCTTTTTTACGCGAAGAATCAACATCAATTGTTTATGTGAAATCATACGTATAGAAGTTTTAATTCGGGACATTCATTTATAAGTGCCGTCTGTAGCATTAAGTATTAAAGTAAATTAACTATTCTTAATAAATAACGAATTTTTATTCAGATTAAACAGTTCTAAGTCATTCTAGATGTGTAGCTTTATTACAAATTTTTATTAACATTTTACATCTTGAAATAGATTTTCATTATACTACACTTCTATAAGAAATTTCAGAAAATGAAAAATAAATTGAGCAGCGTCACGACAAAACCAACATAATGGGTTTGCGACCAGCATGGATCCAGACCAGCCTGCGCATCCGCAGACCCTATAACAAGTAAAGAAACCGAGAGCGAACAGCATGGATCCTGATCAGACTGCGCGGATGTGCAGGCTGGTCTGGATCCATGCTGGTCGCAAACGCACTATGTTGGTTTTGTCGTGACACGGCTCAATTTATGACTGACGGATGAATACGTAATTTATGCATAATCGGCGACGCCTCTTATAATTTTGGCTCACGTTTCCTAATGCTTACGTTAGACACAGCTAAGATCGGAACCAACGTCAAAAAATAATCCGGCATTTCCATATATGGTTCTGTGTTTGTCACTAACATAATACGAAACTTTCTATCCGTTGGGAGAAAATTTATAGGTACAAAATAAAATTTAGAAAACGGTTTTGACACAAATATGACTTGAAAACTCTTGATGATTTCTACTTCAAACTTGTACTTCCTTACATTATCATATTAAATCTGGTCCTGAATGATAAAAATACATTGTCCTCATTTGTTGACAATTTATTATTGTGTTTTTATAACTTTGTTATAACCAAAATAAACTTGCAATTTACTACCGGAACAAACAGTATTTAAATGTAACAAAGAATTTATTTATCTATGTAGAGATAGTGTTCCATAACAAATTATAAGTAAGAGGTTGAAATGAGCAAAGTAAAAATAGAATAGCAATCACTATAGCAGTAAACTGTGTGGAACAAGCCAACTCCCTCAACAGACTACCTAAATATACCTCTACCGGGAGACCACACTACCAAAGGCTTTTACCTCACTGTCTAGACCGTGACAGGTTGGCAGAGCTATCAATAATCTTTTAGAATAAATGCGTTAAAACAGTTAACAACACATTTTTAATTCTACAACCGTGCTGTATTTTGTTTAACAAAATTGTTGTCTTATCAGAAAACAAATGTATTAGATATGCAAAATTAACTGCATTAAAAAAATTTGAGCTTCATTATATTTAGTTTAAAAAAAAAAAGAGATAAGAAATTCAGAGGTAAGCAATTTTTTTCTAAAATAGCATATATGCTTTACTTAAAATCTAACACTAAGGAACAGCTAAAATAAACACTGCCATCAAGAAAAAACTTCAAGTACTTACGTCACAGAAGACATATATACATGCAATATTACTATAAAACAAAACATTGTTGATACGTAACTGATGAAAAACTAAGGAAATCACGAGTGTTCAATCGAAGCTTTTGAAAACATAAGATAAATAAGGTAAACTAGCAACGCTATATTATGTCTGAATTATCATTGAAGTCAAGTTTTATAAAAATCATTGTCAGAGCTTATTCCTTCATTTCTAAATGTTCAAAAGAAAAAAAAAACACAGTGGTTAGCCAAAGATTTCCTAGTAAACTTTAAGAAACTGTATACATTGTATAATGTCTATATTAAATAACGTCCACAAGTTTTTTTTTCCGAAGAATGACCGATTTTATATGAAATGGAAATCTCATAGTCTTTCGCAATGAGCATACCCTCAACCCACAGCATGTCGAAAAAGGAAATGTTTAACTTAGGAGAACGATTAAATGATATAGTCAAAAGTTTTGTTAACAACACAATGCACTCTGTCTCGCCGAGATATATCTGCCAATAAATTCAAGTTGATGCCTTCAACAGTTTTTGAGATAATTATGAGCTTAACAAAATCTAAGTATGAAAAAAACAAAAAACAAAAAACAACAAGAACAAACGGGACTTTCTAAAATTTGTGATAGCTATGATAGCAAGAAGTACGAGTATGTTTCTTTCTGCCTCGCCAAGCTATATGAACATGCAAAGTTTGATTTCGATACCTTTCATATAAGTATGGAAATTTACAATGGGCAAATACTGAAAATTATGAAAGCCAAAATTAAGATTCATGATTTTTCACACTTTTCTCTGTCTCACCATGACCTGTCTATCGATACAAGTTTTATACCATATTGGAGATATGGACAGTATAAAATAAACGTGGCGGGACGTGACATTGCGTGTTTCCAATAAATCGTCCACAATAAGTGGTGGGGTTAAAACTTGAAAATTGTTGAGCGTCTGAAACAAGTGTGAAAATGTTAACATTCGTATTCCGAAAATGTCTGAATATTTCTAAAGACAATTACGAAGAAAACCAAATCAACAGTTTGGACATTTTGCATTTGCTGAACTGAACTACTTTCAACTCGGAACGAACGCTGTTTTGCAATGAAACCTCTTAGTCTTCTATACTGGCTCCGAAAACGTGACTTGACAAATATTTATTGCTGATGCTCTTGCAATTCTTTGTAGTTGAATCCATTCGACAGCACGTCCTTTATTCCTACAGGTAGCTTTACTAGAATTTAAATTGTTTATGGGACCATATTTCAAAAGCTTTCTGTCAAAACATTTTAGATTTAAAAATGGACATAAGTATGTCAAATTGTGAGCCACTCATACGAAACTTGGTCATGTGTTTTAAGTTTCAAAGGAATCGCTAAAACAGTTTTTGAGAAACAATTTTTCATGAAAATTCTAAACCACAAATTCAAAGTCGAAAAAGAGGCATAGTTTGATAACAATGCAATTCAGATATTTCTTACTTAGAGCGTGTTCTAAACAAGTGTGTGGAGTTTCAAAGCTGTATGATTTATTGTTTTTGAAATACCATGTTTCATGAAACTTCTTAACTATACAAATTTCTTTGTCAAAATAAGGCCTATAATTTGGTCTATATTCAATATAAGATGAACGAAGAATGAACTACAGGTGAACACCGATTGAAACTGCAGCAAACAACAATGCGAGACTGAGTTGGATCCATATAAAAAAATAAAGCGTTTGATTCATACGCTGTATGTCAATTTGAGATTATATATCCCTGTTCCGGAAATCAAAATGAAAAATGGATACCCAGTGCAATGCAATGCAAGCGAAGTATTTTCTTTTCTTAAGCAATTAAAAAGGCTTATATAAGAATAACATTCTGTTCTTGCAAATAAGCCCATAAAATAAATGAACTTACCTCGTCTGAATCGTTGTCATATTCTGCCTTATTTTCCTTGGAAATTATGAGGCAAGCATGTGGGACAATAAAAAAACCATAAGTAAAAAATCAAAAGTCATAAATCAAAAATCATAAGAAAAGAGTGTAATAAATCTATAAGACGAAACTCAAAAGTGACCCTCCAAGGCTTCCACAATATTGACAATCTCGGCAAAACAATTGTGCGTAAATAGATTTGACTACATAACACAATAAATCTTAAATATTGCATCTTTGATCATCTGTGAATAACTTACATCGGCTTCCTTTTTATTTTGAAATTGAATTTATTATGTTACCGTAATAATAAATTTCAAATACCTATATACTCTTTATTTGTACTTTTCAGTGATTGTAACATATATTACAAATTTATACATATACAAAATATAAACAATATTATTATTCAATTACATGACAAGATGCAAGTTTTACATTAGTACAAAAATGCATTATATACAATATTTTATGAGATTTTACATGTAATATAATAACGTCAGATGTGAATTTAATACACTTTAAATGTGGTCGAGGCATTCAACAATTCACAGAATGATCAAGCTAATAATAGTTTCATTTATTAGCATCAGTTAACAGAAAATGCAGGATTCAAGCAATATAATAACCTAATAAATCTAAATATTGAAATTTAGGAAAAATCCTAAGAATAATAATGCAAAACAGACTGACATAGCATACTGTACTGTCCGTTTAGGATAATTAATTAGTGACGCAGCGGAAAAATCCACTTTTACAGTGTAAAACAGTTCAACTTTTACAGTGTAAAACAGTTATCATGTTGTGTTATTATCTGCAGGCACGCAGGCTTCTGATATAAATTAAAATATCGACAAACTAATAAACTGTCAGCGTAACGCAGTTGGTAACGTTATCAGTTAATCTTTTAGTAAAATATCAATGCAAGACTGTTTCAGATTGTATTTTTCTTCTCGAAAATAATTTCTATATATAAACAATCAAATACGAATATGTAATATTTTTCTTGACATTAAGTGTTGTTTAAATTTCTCATTAAATTTTCATAATATTTTTTTTGTATCTAGCAAATTTGTAGAGCCTTATCCTGAATACTAAACGGAATGAATACATGTATACAAACTGTTTCAACAAAATTTCAGTTGGCACTGCACAAATATCATGACTACTGCATACTTCACACTATACAGGTTAAAACTATTATTGCTGGTTTATTTAAATTATTAGATATTATAAAAAACTACCATTTTTATCATTCATTTGCATCTTCAGTACAATTGAAAAAAGGAAACAAAAAAGGGAAAAAAGTTAAACAACTTGTGAGGCTCGAACTCGTGAAAATTTTTAATTTGTATTGCATCCCAATGACTTTACCAACTATGCAATCAAGACAATTAAAATTTTATAGTTTATCTAGTACTATATTCGCTTCTTAAAACCCTGTTTTACCTAGATTTTAAACTTTTGTGAACACAGAAAATGCAACGTCACTCTCAAATTATCATAGCGTGATATAAATAATTTCTGATGTAATTTTCAGTCTAGTTATTTTTTAATCGTCGTTGCGGACAGATAAACTGTACATTTAAGAACTAAATTAGATATTTAAATTAAACAAGTATTTTTCTTCAAAATAAACTTTAAATTTCCAGAATCGGATAATAAATGTGGAAAAGCTATTTATGGTATTTTGTAAAGTAGGTATCCGTTGCGACTTAGCGATCCGGGTGCGCGACAAGATATTTAAAGCATTTATATAGTGTTAACTGGGAGTGTCCCATCCCTGTTATATAAATGCATTGTATACACACCGGTCTCAAATATCGACAGACCGGTGTACACATAATTTTGTGTAAATGAAACAAGGAACTGAGTTCGTGTTAACCATATTTTAGTTTAATAATATTTCATTGCATATATAAACATACATTATTTAAACATAAACAATTTCTACACAATATAAAAAAATGGCTGAACTAAATGTCCGGAGAACTCCCCTGTAACTGGTTTACATCAATTTTGTAAGGTTTTAACTAAGAAATATCTTAAAATAATATGTAAATTAAGTATACTTTTTTATTTTTTAAAGAATACTTATGTTACCGTTGTAATTATCATAACTGTAAAATATTTACATTTTAATTGCATGTGAAACAACTGAGGCGAGTTTCCTTTTATGATTGCACATAAAATTTCAGGTTAGCCATATTATTTTTTACTGTAATTTTATCTAGTCGATATCGTCCACATCATCAAAGTTTCGGGTAAATTAGGGTACTGTACTATTTTTTGGCCTTCTTCCATATTCTTTTCCCAATTTAAACAAAAATGATGTATAACCACAGTGAGTCAGTAAACATACACGGACAATACTATTATCTTTAAACTGATAATCAAATTACAATGTTTTTGTCTACCTAATATGTTATATTCGTAATCAATACATTATGACACACGTTACATGAATAACTAGTTTAAATATCTTATGAACTAAAATAAACAATGTATTTCGTTTTGTTGTCATTAGGCAAAGAAAATAAACACGAAAAGCTGATCTGTCTGATTCTATTTCTAATTATTTCGACCATACTTTATATAGTGTAAGATCTAATCTCATAATTTCTTGCCCTGATTCTTTTTTGTGTCCCATTGAGTGTAACTGCTATGGTCTATTCACTGCCCTTGTACGTTAATCAATAAATTAAATATGTTTAATGTCCATTATTAAATATTGCATTAACCAACCGGGGTAGGGTGGTTGTTGCACTTTCCAATGCATTTAATTTTTATCTTTTCATCCGCAGATTTCATACCGTCAGAATGCCATTATAGGTATAATTATAACAAACGCTTTCGAAAATAGATGTATAGTGAGCTGTGTTTATATAGCTGCACTAGTATACCAAACATATATTTGTTACTCATTTTGTTAAAATATTCTATTTCAAAATGTCTTCATATTTCAGTTGGGCAGCGATGTCCCCACATGTCAGTATGAGTTTTGCAAATGTATCATATTTACAATGTGTTTTCAAGCATTGATTGAGCTTTCCCATGGAATTGTATTCAATTGCAATTTTTAAATTTGTTTATTTTCCTTACTCTTGCCAAACCTGCTGTTGCAGATGAAAGAGATGATTTTTTTCCCGATTCTTGCCAATCTTGTTGCGTAACAAAGTGGTGAATTTTTTTTGAGTTGCTATAGTACGACACAGTGAAGTTTGCTTCACCACATTCGCAGGAATTAAAACGAACATTTTCATTCTTCCATTCGATTTTGTCGATTACAGCTAACTGGATATCTGGGAATTTACACGTATCTTTGAACTCTTGTATTTTGACATCCACGTCCATTGTCGCCTGGAAACTACCTTGTCTGCCCGGTCCATTGACGTAGACAAGTCGACTAATGCAATCGGCTATCTCTGCATCAGTTTTGTGACGTGATAAGATGAATGTATTACGCTGTCTGTTGACTTTAAACTCCGGCCAGTCCCTGGCTGTTTGTTCAAGATTATCTCTGAACGACTGCCTCACATTTCTAGAATTATAGATCCCGTTACAATCTCCTTGACGAATATGCCGTTTCTTAAAGTTAAATGTCACCTTAAACTGATTGTTTTGTCCTCGTATTTCTTTAAAATGTAGAAATATTAACACCGCTGACCAAAGAAACAAATTCGTAATCAAACGCATTTTTCCTGTCTTATTTTTAACTTTTTGTTGAAATATTTTATCCAGATGTATCCTACAAATATGGCTTGTTAAATAGTATCAAATTATAATGATCTTCCTTAATTTTTAAAAATATGAATTAGGTGATCACCTTTAAACTTCCTTGTATGAGACACGAACATTTGTTTCGAACGTTTCATTTCAGTTTCAATAACATTAAATACGGGTAACAAATTCAATATTTTAGAGTTGTTTGACTACATAATGTAAGATATACATGTATACAGTCAAGTATGAATATTATCATGCCATGTATCTCACCGTACAGTCAAATGGGCGGACAACCGTTCAAATGTTGACACCCGTACAAGTATATACATTTCGGTGTAAAGAGAGGTAAATATTCATCTTTTTTAACATATACCAACTGTGCTCGAGTAAATCAATGATATGAATTCATAGTCAACATCCAAAGGAGCATGCTTACAAATTTCTGGTTTACTTTACTAAATGATCACACTTTCCGATCTAAAATAAATTACAAAAAACTTACATTTTCTCATGGTAATAAATCATTATAAGATAGATTCGTAAAGGTCAACATTTCATTAAATATTCTAAACCATTCTTTCAAAAATGATTTTTTTAAGATATAGGGTATTTAAGTTTGAATGTTTTAAAAATTTGAGTAATGTCAGTAGTATATGGGCCTCTTTAGCCCCAAAACTGCACATGTGCGGCGGCAATCTTGTTTCCATATATATAGTAACTTATTTGCATATAAGCGATGTGAATATCGGCACATGTGCGGGGGTTATTTATTGACTTATTTTCAAAATTTCCATCGAGGCACAGGTTCTAGACCGCGAGCGTTATATTAAATGATTATGACCCTGGATTTTTATAAAAAATAATTAATTTCAAAATTATTCACTAAAAATGTACATCATGATATACATACCTGACGATGTTGCGAAACAAAATGACTCCAAAATGTACAATCAATTAAAGCGCATACTTTAAAGGAAAGTGACCAATCAGGAAAGACCTTGTTGTGTATAAGACAGTGAGACACTAACTCTGATCATTAGAGTTCTGATACTCGACCAATAAACATGACTAGCTAGAAATGCAAGTTCAGTCCCGGTAATCAGAGATATGTAAGTCAATGAATGGAAAGGTGAGCTGAGAGTCGACATTAGAGAATGGCAGGATGACAATCCCACAAAAAAGGTCATCAGCTTAACTCTAATGAGATGGAAAAGCTTGGTAGATCAAATTGAATATGCGAACTAGGCTTTACAAAACAAATAAGGCTACTGGAGTCACGTTGGAGGAAATCTTTACTGTAATATCACCGACAACAACGTATGTGTAGACATTAGACAGTACTGGAAGCCAGAACAGGAATTAGTACCAACTAAAAAGGGTATATGTTTAAGACCGAAAGAGTATTCCTGTTTAAATGAACTGGTTGCAGAGATAGGAAGAGTGTTACCTGAACTGGATGCAGTGGTGCTCTGTTTCCTACAAAGTGATCACATGAACCAGCTAGGAGCCTTACAATGTTCAGAGTGCAACCCCAACTATTGCGGAAATTTGACCGACTATGAATAAAAATGACAATAATTCTATATTTAAATCTGTAACGTTATTCTTAAAATAACGTCCAATAAGAAGTCGAATATCGCTTAATAAATGAATACTTTACGAAGCTTAGGCATGCACAAAATGAACGTTACTGACTGCGCACACCTCAACGGAAGTATGGAATATTACGAAAATAGACTGAAAACGTTTGACTCCTATCCGAAACAAATGTTACCGCATAAATACGAACTAGCAAACGCCGGATTGTATTATAGCGGAAAATCAGATGTGTGCGAGTGTTTCAGATGTCCCATTAAATTGAGTGACTGGGTAAGATCAAACAACGCTTTTAGAGAACATTACAAGTGGTCGCCTAATTGCGAATATATTAAAACAGTAGGCGCTCCTCAACAACAACCGACCCCAATAGGCGGATTTGGCGCGTTTGTATCAACAACTAGGTCAACACCTTGCGGCTTTGGAGGATTCAGTTCATCTACGACTGGAGCAAATTTGTTTGTCAAAAATAAGGCTAACACGACCCACCAGACACATTGAAAATGTTAACACGTGTCTATTTGGTTTGGATATGGTTGAGACACTATCGAGTGAAAAGAGAATATTGCGAAGCTAAAGAACATTTACTCGACATTTTGGAACGTTATATAGAAGAAACTAGAGCACATACTATATACTCCCCTGTATTGTTATATGTTTTGGATGAATTGGTTATAAATTTGTAAGAATGTGTTTTGTATTTGTTGTCATTAAACATGTCTAACTGGAAGCAACATTTGTTTTCTTCAACAAAGCAAGCTATTCTGGCGTAGAAAAATTGTATTATGCCGTTAAGTATGACGGAAAAATATAAAATCGGGGGACAAAAAATCCCAACATGGCTACAAAGTTATAAACCTAAAACATTACTTTTATCGACGATGTTAGACGCTCAGCGTTAAAAAAGAATATCCTTATTGCGCAATCGTCATATTATTCGTTACTTAAATTTTTATTCCAATAGTCTTCTCGTGTTAAGACACGTTTAGGCTTTAATAAACTTGTTCGTAAAGTATGTATACTTCCTCCACTACCAGGTGAAGGAGGAGGAGTAGGGAGGAGAAGCAGGAGGAGTAGGGAGGGGGAGGAGGCGGTAGGAGACGTAAGCCAAAAAAAAAAAAAAAAAAAAAAAGCGAAATAATCGATAATTGATTGTAAATATACCTTATATTATTTGAATAGAAAAAATGAATTTTTGTCACGATTGTGGTATCTCGTTAAGTAGGTTTGACAATTTACAAAGATTTACAAAGACACATTAAATGTAAACACTCTGAAGCTATGAACTAAC
Organism: Ruditapes philippinarum; assembly: GCF_026571515.1. Taxonomy (NCBI): domain Eukaryota; kingdom Metazoa; phylum Mollusca; class Bivalvia; order Venerida; family Veneridae; genus Ruditapes; species Ruditapes philippinarum. Next base: position 55,172 of record NW_026862734.1, on the reverse strand, counting down.
TGACAACTACAGGTTTTGTCGAGGGAGATTATTACATTTCAGCATCCGTTGTCTATGGTTGTATCCGGACCGAGCGGTAACGGATGAAGAAGCGTACAGTTGAGTTCACACTAAAGGTTTCACAAAGTGCACTAGGAGTGCACTAGATGTGCACTACTAGTGCACTTCAAAGTGCACTAGTAGTGCACTTCTAATGCACTTTATAAGTGCACTTCGTAGTGCACCAGACCTATTATATGTATTAAGCAGTTAACTTTTATTTCAATGAATAGCAATTTTACTTTTACAAAAGATATATAAATATAGATAGTTTTTCATATTAAATTTGAAGTTGTGAATATTGGATTTTGTAAAATCTGGCGTAAAATTTCAGAACAATAATTTTTCAAAGTCATTAATTCTACTGATTTTGTACTAGAAAACTTAATTGTTAGAAAAAGTAAATATAGATAATTATAACTTTAATGTTGATAAGTGCATAAATAAACAAAATTAATTGATATTTAGTATGATTCTATTTTATTATAACCTGGTAATGAAATATGAAACATTGAAATGCTAATTAAACAAAATTCAGTCAGTTTTTTGTTGTTGTTGTTGTTTTTTATGGGGGGGGATATTATACCAATTAGTTATTTTTGATCTTAACTTATGGTTGTTTTAGTTAAAAAACATGATTTTAAGCATGAATAGCCTTTAATACATTAAAGAATTAATATGTTTATAATTGGCCTAAATTTTGCCAATTTTATCTCATTTATAATCTCTCTTACCTTCTTAAACTGAGATTTACCTAAGATTAATATAAATGATATATATTATTCTGAAAATAAATATTTATATATAAGGGTGGTATGCTACAATGAAATGTGGATTAGGTATTGATATGTGTGAGTAAAGTATTAATATGTACCTGTGAGACACTAGTATACTTTAACTAACGTGGATATTAACAAAAAGATTAGAAAATCTTTCAATTCCATGTTTTGAGACAACACCAATCTTTTTTTTCTTTTTTTCTCATGCATTGTAACATAATTATAAACTATGATTATTTTTATGAGTTTATTATAAGATGCAAAACTCTTTCAGTTTTCTTTTTTCTTTTTGTACTACTTGTAATGAAATTTATTTGCACCAACATCCAGAGAATACAGAATTTACAATGCCTACTTATATTTATCATCTACCTTTTGTTGTTTACCCTGAGGAGACTCTCTCATTAGCAGGGTACTATATTAAAACACCAATACACAGCATGAATTTTGACACTTCAATCTTCTGTAACTGATTTCTGCTCATGTATGATATTTTATTAAAAAAGAAAGGCAAATTTTTCAAATCTATAATAGAAAAAAATAACATTTCCCAGTTCAGAAACTAAAAAATGCTGCAAATTTTAATGCAAAATTGCAAGAAATGTGGATAAATATTGATATGAGGTCTTTCTAGAATAGTTAACACTGATATTGATTTTAAACCAGTTTTTTATGATAAGATGAGAAAATTCCACTTCAAAGACAATAATATCTAACATGCGTTTTTGCCATTATGATTATTTCTTACATTTGATTATACAAAAATTATAGTCATTTATCTATGTCTTACGTGTATTTTGGAAAAAACAGGAAATTTTAAATAAATATTGCATACATCTGCATTTTTGTCATTTACCCCGAGGCCCTCTTATCAGCAGGAGACCAGTGTAATGAAAACAGTCGCTCTCAGAAAAATGCCAATACACAACATGACTTGAGGGATTCTTGCTTTCTCTATTGAGACTTTCCTCTTGTATAAAAGCATTCCCTTAATACATTAAATTTTTAATATAAAATCTTGAATAAAGTTATCAATTTTATTTATTTCATGGAATTTTTTTTAATCATTTATATCTTTAAAAAGTATGCAAGCATTTTATGGTTGGAAAACATAATATCACAGTGTATGGATTGTTTTAAAATCAATGAATTAATATTCTCTTTCAATCTTGAACATGATGAATTGCCTCTTAAGTTATATTATTATGCAGAATGGCAAGAAATGTGGACCAATGGATAAATATAGAAAATTCCGCTTTACTGTAGAGACAATAATATCTAATATGCATATATGCCATTATGATTTTTTTTTGTATATTTCATTATACAATGATTATGGTCATTTATCTATATGACTAACTAGCTTGAGTGCCAACGCCTGATGAATACCAGGCTTATGTCTAACATGCATTTAAAGAAAACAAGGGAATTTCAATGCATCATTATAATCTGTAAAATTGACTGTTCTTTGTTATTTACCCGAGGCGCTCTTATCAGGAGGAGAGAGGTATTATGAAAACAGTCCCTTTCAGAAAATACAAATACACACCATGACTTGAGATTTTCCTCTTCATTAAAAGTATTCCCTTTATACATAAAATTGTTAATATGGAAATCATGAATAAATTTATAAAATTTATTTATTTTATGGATAATATTTTAATTATTTATATCTTTAAAACATATGCAAGCATTACACAGTTGATTCTAAATGATCACATTACATTGATTGTTTTAACATCAACGTATTAATATTCTCTTTCAATATTGAACATGAGGAATTGTCTCTAAGTTATATTATATGTTATTTTGGTTTTGGAGTGATATATGTGGATATATTACCTGTTAAGATTTTATATCAACCGAGCCGTTAGGCGAGGGTGATATTTTATCTTGGCAGGTAATATATCCACATATATCATCCAAAACCAAAATAATAATTTTATTACCTTTCCCCTGCCGAGTTTAGACGATTTTTTAAAAAATCATTGCTGTTTCAAATGAAACGTCGAAATAAGATTCCCTTTAGGATACCTCTTCGTCACAACATGACGTCACATAAATACTTGACGTATTTTTCCCGTACCTTACGAAAGTAAACAAGAGAAAAGGAGTAGTCTATTGAACGCACTTTTTTGTAATTAAAATCAAGCTTTCACAATGTCATATTTGTTTTCGATACTGATGGTAATATGTATCATAACTCTACTTTGGTAAATATTTATCATTTGACAGTTAAAAAGTGCTTTTAAATCGGAATTTACACCGCGTAAAATCGAACCGTACGCGCATCACCTCAGCGCATGTTGTTTACAACGTTGGGTACCAAACGGGGAAATTTAGTGTGTATATTACCCGTCTGGCTCGGTTATATTAATTTTTTTGGGTGATCAATATCCAATCAAAAAGGCGGAAAAATCTGGAAGGGTAATAATATTATATGTTATTTTGGTTTTTGAGTGATATATGTGGATATATTACCTGTTACGGTGTGCACTTCTAGTTCAACTGTAGTGCACTAGAAGTGCACAAGGGTGGGGAGTTTAGTGTAAACTCAACTGTTATTCGGTGAGGGTAACTCGACTGTCACGTCTTTGAATGATACTGATGATACTGATGATAATGATGATGATAATGATGATGATGACGAATAAAGATCGTGTAGAGGGTGGTGTTAAGAGACAATCTTTATTTAAGGGGCCTGCTGGTAAGCGCATAAAAGAAGAGCTTAAAAAAGAACGTAAACATCATGATATGTGGGATAGAAGATTTCAAAAGCCTTTAAGACAGTCTCATACAGAACAATTTAAAATTAGGTTAAACAGTTACCTGATCAAATTTACTCTTTCGACGAAGCTTATGCCCGCGCTGCTAACGATGAATTGTCATATTTAAGAAAGAAGTTGAGGCAAAATTATGTCCAGTTTTTGATAGACTTTTAATCATTACAAAATGACCCCACGCAGCAACAAATTCTCCAATCAGCAAAACAACTTAAACATCAACACGATATGACTATCGCAGAATCTATTCGGCAAGCCGTGAAACTTAGAAAAGGCCTGTTTCAGACGTTATGACCTAATCATAACATCAACGAGAGCGATACAAATAATGATACTGAAAATCAGGAAACCTGATGAAAATTGTAAGAATGATCTGTTTGCTCTTTTACTATCAAAACACAAGATGAGTTCTATAGAATTTTACGATCATAAGCGTCAAAAATGGATTCCCTATACACCCGATCCAGAGAAATGGTATCAGCATTTTAAGGATTTTAAGTGACGGTTACGTTACACCCGATCATAAAGGCCGTTACATTATTAGTAGCGGTAATTCGCGTAGAAGGCTCAAACCTAAAAAAATATTTGTATGTTAATAGAAATAAAATTTACATATATTTCGTCTTTTGTTTTTATTAATGTAGCCCTTCCTTAAATTTTTACCTCTTACTTAACAAATTGAAACGATTGTTCTACACCCAAAATATTTTACAGGGATAAAAATACAAAAAAGTAATACGGCTTCGAGTTAAACATGTTTATTAAAAATATATACATGAAATAAAATTCCTACAATCACATGAAAGCGTGACAATACAAATAGTTGTGTTGATCTTTCTCTATTTTATCTGTTTTTGTTTAAACTGTTCTCTCTCGAGATATTGCTTCTTTTCTCCAGTACACTGTGAATACGTTCAATAACTTAAGAAACATGTTGTCCATTTTCGTGAACAAATTCTTTCATATTTTTATCGGATACAGGCATTGAATATAGAAAATAAGTGTGTGTATGCTTAACATGAACCAGTATATGTACAGGTAACAATCCATTCTTTCGCCCTATTTCTTTTGCGCGTGGATACCATAATTAAATACTTCTTTCAAGATATTTAAACACTTCCGTTGAAAATCGACCTCAATACAGTCAATAAAATAACCGCCGCACATGTACCGATATTCACATCGCTTATATGCAAATAAGTTTCTATATATATGGAAACAAGATTGCCGCCGCACATGTGCAGACTTGGGGCTAAAGAGGCACATATACTACTAATGTCATCAACCGTTCGCCTCTTTGTAATGATAACATCGACATCCACTCATCAGCAAGAATTTATAACACTGATAACCGTTCAACGAAACAATTCTCAGGGGTTTTGCGCTGAAGTAATTAGGAAAGAGTAAAAGGTACTGACAGACCTTACTCTTCATGTTGGTGTCTTGTTTGATAATACTACAAATCAACCTATTCAGGAAGGAGTTTTATTTGTTATTATCAATCTAGAAAAGTCTTAGTAATTACATGACAATTTGCTCACTCACAGACAATATTAGGAAACAAATGTTGGCTTGCATTTGATGTTTGACACTATTCAGTTACTCAAATTAATTTTCAGGAGAAAATCGGCGACATTTCCTTCGAAGAAGCAATATTTCTTAAAAAGGTATCGGATACACTAACTTTCCAAAAGGAACTTTAAATGGTTCTTATAATCAACCTAGCATTAGAAACAGGCAGTAATTGCCATAGTTACAATGACAATTTAAAAAGCTAGTAATGATTTGTGACCCCCGATATCTTTTTGCCTTTTATAGATAAAGAACAAAACTGAGGGTACTGGTTTGTCGATTTAATTTGTAGTGGACACTATATATAATTCCAACTCAACAGGATACACAGTTCATCTCAACATCATATATCATACAACATACACATCAAAATCACATCACATCTGAAACATTCCATGGATGAGCAGATAGCATATGTGGTCAAGGGGACATAATGACACACAGTTAAGATTCAAATCGAACAAGGTCGACAGAGTTGTCGTTCTTGGAAAATAACAATTAACCTTTAAATAGCGCTTGGTTACAGATTCATAACACATTATTTATATGCCTTAACTTGCTAAAACTGAAAGTAATCAACCTTTGTCAGCAGTAAAAGACCTGGCCAGTCTCAACTTCCTGGCAATGTGACCAGGCCATGTACTGGCCAGTCTTCACTTCCGTGCAGTCTGTTCAGGACATGCTCTGGCCAGTCTTCACTTCCGTGCAGTCTGTCCGGGCTATGCACACTTCCGTGCAGTTTGTTCAGGCCATGTACTGGCCAGTCTACACTTCCGTGCAGTCTGACGAGCATATGCACTGTTCAGTCTTGAATTCCGTGCCATCTGTCCAGTATATGCACTGGCCAGTCTTCACTTCCGTATTCATTTGTAATAGGTTATATGCTTACAAAATCCATCTACTCTTCAATAATCTTTAAATTGTCCGCCGTATAAAATGGATTTATTTTACAGCATAAAAATTAATCTTAAGTATGATTATTAGCTAGCTGCATGTACAGTTAACTAGTTAGTTAGTTAGTAAGTTAGTAAGTTAGTAAGTTAGTTAGTTAGTTAGTTAGTTAGTTAGTTAGTTAGTTAGTTAGTTAGTTAGTTAGTTAGTTAGTTGATAGATTTGACATTTTATATTTATCTAAGTCCCGGTGCCACATGAAGTGCCTCAACGCGTTCCTTGTTGAATATGCATTTCCGCTATTTACGTATCTATAGACAAAAAAGTTCATATCTATCAGACTTTTAACCGATACTTAGCATCCAGCTTTTATTTATGATTCACCTGTCTGAGCTGGACTAAAAAGTTATGTGGCCTATTAGTCTCAATATATCGACTGCAAGACCGACCGATTTTATAATATTATATTTCATAGATGTCTGAATAAAGAACCGTAAGTCGTCGCTTTTAGCTATAAAATGGCTCGAGACGGGGAATATCACAAATATTCATTTCATATTTTGTCTAAAATAGACCTACAGCCTTTCTGTACCTTCTCCATCCTTTCACAAGAAACTTGTCACAAAATCCCTCTAAATAAGGTAGGGGTAATGGTGACCAGGGTCGAACAACCATAACTCGTTCAGTACCAGTAACATTAAGTCGTCAGAAGGACCCTAAACTCGTCAATTGCTTTACGATTAAAAAAATAACAAAATAAAACCTGTAAACAGTAAGCAATGATCAAAATTCATATATGTTGCGTTAAACAACATCAAAATGTTACTGTATAACTATGGAAAGCCATGGCTGTCTGATATTGTTCTTTTTCAATTTATTAAACCATTTGGATAATATATGAGTTCACTTCGACTATATATGAATTGAAAACACCTTCTTATTTAACCGGAATCCATTATATTAATCCACAGTTACAATATATGAAACCATACTGTCAGTGTATGAAACCGAATTAGCAATATATAAATTGATTTTCTCAATATATGATTCCAATTCTTCAATATATGGTACCAAAGTAGCCATGTATGGAACCAGATGTCCTTATATGAAACCGAATTATCAATATATTAATTCATTTTTTTAATATATGAAACCAATGTATCAATTTATGAAACCAAAGTAAAAATATATAAGTTGGTAATTACATTATATGATATCAATTCTTCAATATATGGTACCAAAGTAGCCACATATGGAACCAGATGTCCTGATATGAAACCGAATTATCAATATATTAGTTCATTTTTACAATATATGAAACCAATTTATCAATGTATGGAACCAAAGTAGCAATATATGAGTTGGTTATTACATTATATGATACCAATTCTTCAATATATGGTACCAAAATAGCCATATATGGAACCAGATGTCCTTATATGAAACCGAATTATCAATATATTAATTCATTTTTACAATATATGAAACCATTTTATCAATGTATGGAACCAAAGTAGCAATATATGAGTTGGTTATTACAATATATGATACCAATAATTCAATATATGGAACCAAAGTAACAATGTATGGCACCAGGTGTCCTTATTTGCAACCAAATTATCAATATATTAATTCATTTTTACAATATATGAAACCATTTTATTAATGTATGGAACCAAAGTAGCAGCTAGTATATAAGTTGATGTTACATTCTATGATAGAAATTTTCATTATATGGAACCATATAGCGGGATAACAGTGTGAACTGGGCGGGCTGGCGGGCGGGAAGGCTAACAGTGTAAACTGGGCGGGCTAGCAGTCTAGCGGAATGGCAGTGTGAACTGGGCGGGCTGGCGGGCCAGCGGGCTAAAATTTAAAATTTATTGATTCAACATAAAAACCTCATGATATATTTCCTAGCAGTGTGAATTGGACGGGCTGACAGTGTAGCGGGAAAGCAGTGTGAACTGGGTGGGCTGGCGGGCTAAAATCTTAAACTTTATTGATTGAACATAAAAATGTTATGATAACATTACCTGGCAGTGTGAAGTGGACGCGGGCTAACAGTGTAAGCGGCTAGCAGTGTGAACTGGGCGGGCTGGCGGGCCAGCGGGCTAAAATCTAAAACGTTATTGATTGAACATAAAAATGTAATGATACATTACCTGGCAGTGTGAAGTGGGCGGGCTAACAGTGTAGCGGGCTAGCAGTGTGAACTGGGCGGGCTGGCGGGCCAGCGGGCTAAAATCTAAAACTTTATTGGTTGAACATAAAAACGTTATCGGACATTACCTGGCAGTGTGAAGTGGGCGGGCTAACAGTTGTAGCGGGCTAGCAGTGTGAACTGGGCGGGCTGGCGGGCCAGCGGGCTAAAATCTAAAACTTTATTGGTTGAACATAAAAACGTTATCGGACATTACCTGCAGTGTGAAGTGGGCGGGCTAGCAGTGTAGCGGGCTAACAGTGTGAACCGGGCGGGCTGGCGGGCCAGCGGGCTAAAATCTAAAACTTTATTGATTGAACATTAAAACCTCATGATACATTTCCTAGCAGTGTGAACTGGACGGGCTGACAGTGTAGCGGGTTAGCAGTGTGAACTGGGCGGGCTGGCGGGCCAGCGGGCTAAAATCTAAAACTTTATTGGTTGAACATAAAAACGTTATCGGACATTACCTGGCAGTGTGAAGTGGACGTGCTAACAGTGTAGCGGGCTAGCAGTGTGAACTGGGCGGTCTGGCAGGCCAGCGGGCTAAAATCTAAAACTTTATTGATTCAAAATTAAAACCTCATGATACATTTCCTAACAGTGTGAATTGGACGGGCTGACAGTGTAGCGGGCTATCAGTGTGAACTTCATTTATTGAACATAAAAACGTTATGATAATTACCTGGCAGTGTGAAGTGGGGGCTAACAGTGTAGCGGGCTAGCAGTGTGAACTGGGCGGGCTGGCGGGCCAGTGGGCTAAAATCTAAAACTTTATGAATTGAACAGTAAAAAACATTATCGGACATTACCTGGCAGTGGAAGTGGGCGAGCTAGCAGTGTAGCGGGTTTTAGCAGTGTGAACTGGGGCGGGCTGCAGGCCAGCGGCTAAAATCTAAAAACTTTATTGATTGAACATAAAAATGTTATGATACATTACCTGGCAGTGTGAAGTGGGGGCTAAACAGTCTAGCGGGATACAGTGTGAAACTGGGCGGGCTGGCGGAGGCCAGCGGGCTAAAATCTAAATCTGTATTGATTGAATAATCAAAACGTTATCGGACATTACCTGGTTAGTGTGAAGTGGGCGGGCTAGCAGTGTAGCGGGCTAGCAGTGTGAACTGGGCGGGCTGGCGGGCCAGCGGGCTAAAATCTAAAACTTTATAGATTCAACATTAAAACCTCAAGATACATTTCCTAGCAGTGTGAATTGGACGCGCTGACAGTGTAGCGGGCTAGCAGTGTGAACTGGGCGGGCTGGCGGACCAACGGACTTAAATCTAAAACTTTTATTGATTGAACATAAAAACGTTATGATACATTATCCTGGCAGTGTGAAGTGGGTGGGCTAACAGTGTAGCGGGATAGCAGTGTGAACTTGGCGGGCTGGCGGGCCAGCGGGATAAACTCTTATAATTAATTGAATCAACATTAAAACCTCATGATACATTACCTGGCAGTGTGAAGTGGGCGGTCTAACAGTGTAGCGGGCTAGCAGTGTGAACTGGGCGGGCTGGCGGGCCAGCGGGCTAAAATCTAAAACTTTATTGATTGAACATAAAAATGTTATGATACATTACCTGGCAGTGTGAAGTGGCGGGCTAAACAGTTCTAGCGGGATAACAGTGTGAACTGGGCGGGCTGGCGGGCTAAACTCTAATACTTAATTGAATCAACATTAAAACCACATGATACATTTCCTAGCAGTGTGAAGTGGGCGTGCTAGCAGTTTAGCCGGATAACACTGTGAACTGGGCGGGCTGGCGGGCCAGCGGGCTAAAATCTTAAACTTTATTGATTGAACATAAAAATGTTATGATACATTACCTGGCAGTGTGAAGTGGGCGGGCTAACAGTCTAGCGGGATAACAGTGTGAACTGGGCGGGCTGGCGGGATAAACTCTAATACTTAATTCAATCAACATTAAAACCACATGATACATTTCCTAGCAGTGTGAATTGGGTGGGCTAACAGTGTAGCGGGATAGCAGTGTGAACTGGGCGGGCTGGTGGGCCAGCGGGCTAAACTCTAATACTTAATTGAAGTCAAACATGTTTATTTTATATGTACATAGAGACTGTGTAGCAATTATCAATATTTTCTTATATCAAATTTGAGCATTAGTATATCTTTTAAGTTTAAAACTTTAAAATTCTGCAAAATTTTGATCATAGATAAAGTGTCATAAATATTCTGGGAATTTATAAAATATTTGTGATAACATCATCAAAATTTGTTATATATCAGTCAGAATTAGGTTCAAATAGCAATAACTTCTCTATATTAACATAGAATGGTTTTGCACTTCAGTAGATATAATGGTTTATTAAAATGTGGAGGACTTAGAAATAAGTGGGAAATTAATGATACCTTTTCAACAAATATGCATTGAAAGAATGTATTCAAGAAAATGTCAATAAAACATTTTCTGAAGAAGAAAAAAGTCTTGCTCTGAGCTCTCAAATTATAGTTACTGTAAAAAATATAAAAGGCATATGATATGAAGTTTTCATGAAACTTTTGATTCAATATGAAGTTAATATACAATATTCAATATTGAAACAATCTTATTTAAACATTTTTATACCTGCCATGTGAAAATAATGCCTAATTTTTTTCTAAATTTAGAAGTCATCACTCATGTCCTTCTTTCTCTCCCCCCCCCCAAAAAAAAATAAATAAAATAAAAATAAAAAAATTATTAAAAAAAGCAAGTATATTTACTATCAATTAAGCATCAGTTCATATTATAGAATGAAAAACACATGGCTGTCAGGATGATAGAGGATATTGTCAACCAGAGGACTGGTATATTTCTCGAGGCGCAGCCAGGGGTAATAATTGCCAGTTGAAGGGTTGGCAATATCCTCCTCACACCGACAGCCATGTGTTATTTATTTTATTATACGAAAGACTAAAAACTAAAATATATATTTATATATAATATAATAATAATAATCTATTATTTTTACATATTGCATTGGCATATTCTTCAGATACTGAGAGGTAATTATTTTTAAAATTAATCAAAGGGCTCTGAGTTCTGTGGTATTTTCTGATCTTTGCAATCTTAATCATACTGCATATCTGTATGTATTTTCCTGAATAAGTTAATTTTGAAATACTATAATTCATCTTGCAAGGCACCAAGTTGCAGCGACTGTGTTAAGATTTTTTACTACAATGTATAACAGTTTGAGTTTGATAGATACGGAATTTTGCATAACAAGATTTTATACTTGCATCAGGAAATCATTTATGTTCATTTTTTTATTACAGCCACACTTTATCCTTGCATATCCTGGCTAATTCCTTAAAAAATTGCAGAAAAAAACTGAGTTGTCACGACTGAGATTTGAAATCTAGACCTCTCATATTGTAAACAAGTGTGTAACCCCTCAGCCACGATGATGTTAACTGAAATTAATCTGAATCAAACCAAATTATTATAAATTTAGAATTTCAATTTATGGTTTGTAATTCTTAATAATTTCAAGGTATACTGATGTTAATGATTTGGCGAAAATCTTCTAGCACAAACTATTGACAGTCAGAATTATTTGTGTAATATGCGCAGAAGTCTTTGGTAGCGACAGCGCTAAAAATAGTATTTTGTTTATGTGGATTTAATAATCGAGTACCTTACTTATGGTCGAAATTGATTATTGATCGTCGACTGCCCTAAACTTGTCCCTGTCCTAGAGTCAACATCCTAACATTATTTTTCAGAAAGTCTAAATAACAAATGTTCATTTAGGGGCGTTTAATTCCGATCACAATAATCCAAAACTTTATGGAAATAGCCGAGCCATTTTCATTGATTAAAATGATATTCATCCGCGTAATTTTTTGTTGTGCATTTATTGACAATTCTATAAGCCAAAGCTACTTTTAAAACTTTGAATGCGGGGTAATTTGATAGGTACTTGTAACAAAATAAAAATATTTCTTTTTTTACATAGCTAGTTTTAAGCTGTTTTGAGAACTACTTGTTGTTAGGTTTGTGGGGAAAACTTTTACTGAGATTGAATGTCATCATTGTATTTCGTGATCTGCAATCAGAAAATGCAAAAAGTAAGCAAAAATAATTTAAAGGACAACAAGGCAGTCTGAAGGACAGCTAAATCCCCTTCCCCAGTGAACATGATGTGAACTTCTTGACCTTTAACCAGCCACGACAATGATTATCATAAGGACCTAGTTTCATGATGGTGATTATTTGTGCCATGTTATTTAAAATCTTCCATTAAGTAAAAAAAATAAATATGGAGAACATATAACTTTGCCCTTGGTGGTAGCAACCTGGATGCTGAACTCTGCAGATTGTGTCATGGTGGGGATCATTTGTGACAAGTAATTTTAAAACCTTTGAATTGTCAATAAGTTATAGAGCAGACATGAAAAATAGATGTTTTTTACATTGGATCTTTGAGTGTGACCCTGACCTTTATGGTTGTGACATGATTATTGTGCTCTGTCATGGTGTCATAATGGTGATCATTTCTACCAAGTTATCTTTAAACATTGCAGCTGTTTAAATGTTATGGACATACATGAAATGAAGATGACTAACATTTGACCTATAAGTGTGACCTTGACCTTGGGTGTAGCAATTCATTATTGCACTCTGCACATCTTCTCATTATGGTGATCACTTGTGCCATGTTATTTCAAATATTTTTCCGCAGTTTAAGTTATGGAGCGGACATGAAATGTACACTTTTAACACTTGACCTTTAAGTGTGACCTTGACATTGGGGACAGCAACCCAATTATTGCGCTCTGCACATCGCCTCAGTATGGTTATAACTTGTGCCAAGTTATTTCAGAAAAAAATGAGTAGTTTAAAAGTTATGGAGCGAAATGTTTACTTTTATTATGAAATGAAGACATTTTAACATTTAACCTTTAAGTTTGACCTTGACCTTGCGTGTAGCAAGTAAATGAATTTATTTCAACCTTCGTAAATGGTAATATTTTAATGTCTATTTCAAGAATGTTGACGTTGAAATTTGGGGGTCAAGAAAGCAATGTCTGGTCTCATATACTAGCAATAAACATTTGCATAGTAAATGATAAAATATTCAAAACTTCAGCATTTGTTGCTGAAATATTGTATATCATGTTAAAAACAAAAATCAAAACACCCAAGCTTTTATCTGAATTAAATTAGTGCCATTGCATATCTGTCCGCACACATGGTGCTGTAGTGTGGACAATTTTAGTAATTTTGATACCCTCCTTGATTGGCCTCAGATATGTGTCAATATAATCAAAAATAAACAAAGTTGTTTGTTAGTTAGGAGAGGAACCTAGCTGTACTCTGTCAAAATTTCAGATCACTAGCTTTCAAATTATAAAGTCTGTATGGAAAAATGTTCATAAAGTGTCAGGTTTATGGTCCCCGACCAGCAGTTGTTTTGAAAAATAATGTTGAAAGCAACACTTAAAAACATTCAAAAAGGACCATAATTTAGTCAAAATCTATGCTAGAGTTACAGGCCTTGGGTAGTGACTTTTATTTATGATCCTGCAAGCATGAATGAAGTTTAAAGTTAATACCTTTAGTTGTTTTGAAGAATAATTTTGTAAGCAACACTTATAAACATTCAAAAAGGACCATAATTTAGTCAAAATCCATGCTAGAGTTACGGGCCTTGGATAGTGACCTTTATTTATGATCCTGCAAACTTGTATGAAGTTTAAAGTGAATACCTTTAGTTGTTTTGAAGAATAATGTTGTAAGCAACACTTATAAACGTTCAAAAAGGACCATAATTTAGTCAAAATCCATGCTAGAGTTACGGGCCTTGGATAGTGACCTTTATTTATGATCCTGCAAGCATGTATGAAGTTTAAAGTTAAAACCTTTAGTTGTTTTGAAGAACAATTTTGTAAAGAACCATAATTCAGTCAAAATCCATGCTAGAGTTATGGGCCTTGGAAAATGACCTTAAGAGATGAATTAAGTTTCAAGTGAATACCTTTAGCAGTTTTGAAGGTTGAAGTTGCAAGCAAAACTTATACCAAGGATTTTTTAAATTCAAAAAGGGCTATAATTCTGTTAAAATCCATGCTAGAGTTACTGGCCTTGGATAGTGACCTTATAATATGCTCTTAAATGAGTGTGTGAAGTATTAGCAGATATCATAAGTGGCAAGCTAGTTGGTTAATTTCCTTACATGAAAATACATGTAATCACTATGTTAGCCTCGAACTCAGAGCTGCAATAAGACAATTGATACCAGTCGGAAACTTTAACAAAGTGATTTATTGAGGGTCAGTTTGTAGCGTTGTAAACTGATCCCCATAGAAAAAAGATCCCCCATTTATTATTTTACATAGAAGTCATAACATGTTATATATATCAAATCGGGGGAGGGGGTCATAATTTTATGAGGTGTCAGTATTTTCAGGAGTCATTAGTCTATATAAAAATAATTACAGGGGAGGTCATTATTCTATGGGGTCAGTATACAACGTCACATTTGCCACCAGCATGGTACTATTGGGCCAGTCTTTATCCCGCAATCATCTTCATAGCTCCTTGATCGAAACCCCGGCAAAACGTTTCTAGAACCCGGGTTAAATCATCCAATTACCGACACCGCCAGGCAAGCCTGGCTTTTGACTGAAATAAAAGACACCGCTAGGCACCCTAGCTTCTGAGTGCACCTCCCAGACCTGACCGCTGATTACTCGTTATCAAAGAAAGAGTAAAAAAAAAGAGAGAGTTTATTATTTTGACTGGCTTTGCTCGCCAACTTTAACACCTTATAATTATATTAACAAACATTACATTTCTGTCAGAAATCTACAATAAGATAACATTTTTTACTGGCCGCTGCGCATGTCCTGAAAATTTTCGTCTGATTCAAATTAATATATCAGTGGAAAGCTCATTGGCTAAACCTTTGATTGGGTTATAATTCAATGTGTCTATTGACACCAGAGGTGTTAATAGTCTTACCACATTGCAGAAACTTTTGCATACGATTTGTATTAAGCGATACTTAGCGACTTGTATTTTACTCGCAAAATAAATCTATAAAATATCACACAGCAATTGCTCCATGAAGTACTGAAACCAAAACTGTTATACTTCAAGCCCAGCCAATTGCATGTAAAATCCCCACATAGTGAGGAAACATAGTGATGGTACATCTGTCGGTATAAGTATGCCGTCGCTTTGTGGTTTTTCACAATTTGACATTCGTAATATAGTGCAGGAAGTACAGAAGATGGCCCATTTCAGAAGCATACCTGGATCTTTTATGTGTCAGGTGTAATGCACCGATACACGGGACCTCGCTTTAAAGTCCCATCCGAAAGACTGTTGGTAATGTTAGGGAGGAGCGGGGGATCGAACTCAAACCCCTTGATTATATATACAAATGTATGTATTTAACCACCAGACCACAGATCCGCTCCTAAATAAATCGCCAGATTCCTAGATGTCCTTATGTTTATGGACAAGCTTCTGTCATTGCACGAAGTATACACCTATGTATGTACCTCTGGTGCATCTTCTGCTTCACTACACGAGGTTCTACATTTGACTGTCCTACTACTAAAATCTTATGTTGCAGTGTTTTTTTCTGTTTCAGTTAAGATCGTTTTTTCTGTATACCATGCATCACTTAAATATCAATACGGATTTAAAACCATTTAGTGTACTCTCAAGGATCGTGTATACTATACTAAACAAGCATTGTTAGCCCGCCGAGTTTACACTGCTAACAAAAGCATCATAACGCTTTAGTGTTAAAATAATTAAGTATGGAATTTAGACCACTAGACTGCTAGCACGCTACACTGTTAGCTCACCGAGCTTATACTGCTAGGAAATGTATAGTAAGGTTTTAATGTTGATTCAATTAAGTTTTAAAATTCAGCCCGCTGGCCCGCCAGCCCGCCCAGTTCACACTGCTAGCCCGCTACACTGTTAGCCCGTCCATTTCACACTGCCAGGTAATGTATCATAACGTTTTCATATTCATTCAGTAAAGTTTTAGAGTTTAGCCCGCTGGCCCGCCAGCCCGCCCAGTTCACACTGCTAGCCCGCTACACTGTCAGCCCGCCCACTTCACACTGCTAGGAAATGTATCATGAGGTTTTAATGTGGATTCAATTAAGTATTAAAGTTTAGCCCGCTGGCCCGCCAGCCCGCCCAGTTCACACTGCTTGCCCGCTACACTGTTAGCCCTCCCACTTCACACTGCTAGGAAATGAATCATGTGGCTTTTATGTTGATTCAATTAAGTATTAAAGTTTAGCTCGCTGGCCCGTCAGCCCGCCCAGTTCACACTGCTAGCCCGCGAAACTGTTAGCCCGCCCATTTCACACTGCGAGGTAATGTATCATAACGTTTTCATGTTTAAACAGTGAAGTTTTAGAGTTTAGCCCGCTTGCCCGCAAGCCCGCCCAGTTCACACTGCTAGCCCGCTAAACTATTAGCCCGCCGACTTCACACTGCTAGGAAATGTATCATGTGGTTTTAATGTTAATTCAATTAAGTATTAAAGTTTTTTCCGCTGGCCCGCCAGCCCGCCCAGTTCACACTGCTAGCCCGCTACACTGTCAGCCCGTCCAATTCACACTGCTAGGAAATGTATCATGAGGTTTTAATGTTCCATCAATAAAGTTTTAGATTTTAGCCCGTTGGCCCGCCAGCCCGCCCAGTTCACACTGCTAGCCCGCTACACTGTCAGCCCGTCCAATTCACACTGCTAGGAAATGTATCATGATGTTTTAATGTTCAATCAATAAAGTTTAAGATTTTAGCCCTCTGGCCCGCCAGCCCGCCCAGTTCACACTGCTAGCCCGCTACACTGCTAGCCCGCCCACTTCACACTGCCAGGTAATGTATCATAACGTTTTTATGTTCAATCATAAAGTTTTAGATTTTAGCCCGTTGGCCCGCCAGCCCGCCCAGTTCACACTGCTAGCCCGCTACACTGTTAGCCCGCCCACTTCACACTGCCAGGTAATGTATCATAACATTTTTATGTTCAATCGATAAAGTTTTAGATTTTAGCCTGCTGGCCCGCCATCCCGCCCAGTTCACACTGCTAGCCCGCTACACTGTCAGCCCGCCCACTTCCACTGCCAGGTAATGTATCATAACATTTTTATGTTCAAAAAAAAAAGTTTTAGATTTCAGCCCGTTGGCCCGCCAGCCCGCCCAGTTCACACTGCTAGCCCGCTACACTGTCAGTCCGTCCAATTCACACTGCTAGGAAATGTATCATGAGGTTTTAATGTTGACTCAATAAAGTTTTAGATTTTAGCCCGCTGGCCCGCCAGCCCGCCCAGTTCACACTGCTAGCCCGCTACACTGCTATCCCGCCCACTTCACACTGCCAGGTAATGTATCATAACGTTTTTATGTTCAATCAATAAAGTTTTAGATTTTAGCCCGCTGGCCCGCCAGCCCGCCCAGTTCACACTGCCATTCCGCTAGACTGCTAGCCCGCCCAGTTCACACTGTTATTCCGCTAGACTGCTAGCCCGCCCAGTTCACACTGTTAGCCCGGTAGACTGCTAGCCCGCCCAGTTCACACTGTTAGGCCGCTAGACTGCTAGCCCGCCCAGTTCACACTGTTAGCCCGCTAGACTGCTAGACCGCCCAGTTCACACTGTTAGCCCACTAGACTGCTAGCCCGCTCAGTTCATACTGTTAGCCCACTAGACTGCTAGCCCGTTAGCCCGCGTTCTTCACGGACATAAGTTTGATTTAGTCTGTTAATGTCAGACTATTTCAGTTACTTTGGGCTAACACCTGGCATACTTTAGCACAAGCGCAAGATTGTCCAATGTATGTCTACCAGAAGTTAAAATACCAGTTTATATTAGTCGTATAAAACGCTGATTCAAATATCTAATTGGCCACATTCACTTTATTTTTCTGGGAAATAGCTTGAGTAAATAAAAAAGAAATAGTCAATAATCAAGCAAATCAATGTTAATTTGTAGACAAACATACGGAAATCTAGCCACATGGGACCACTGTAAATAAGGCACCTAGTTGGACTATTTTAAAGAATTAACTATAATAATATGTATAAAGTATAGATCAAAATACATTCGTAATTCGTATGCATGTTTAAGATAATTGCTGCACCATTCCTATATACCGATAAAGTTCGTTGTTTTTGTTTTACAAGGGGACATCTCGGGATGTTTCTGCAAAAAATTGTCTCGGCCTTACGGCCTCGCCATTTTTTTAGCAGAAACATCCCTTGATGTCGCCCAAGTCAGTGTTATATCCTCGTAACTAACTCGTTTCATATACTATAACTATTACTTATTTTTAAACTGATAATCAAATGTCATTGTTAGTGTACATATATGTTCAATTCGTAATCAATATATTATGACACTCGTTACATGAATAACGTATTTTGAATATCTTATGCGCTTAATGCATTTCGTTTTGTTTTCATATGGCAAAGAAAATAAACACGAAAAAATGATCTGTCTGATTCCAATTCAAATTATTTCGACCATACTTTATATAGTGTAAGATTTCAGACACGTGACTCATAATGTGTTGCCCTGATTCTATTTGGTGTCCCACTGGGTGTAGCTGCTATGTTCTAAATTCTTATTTCACTGCCCTTGAACTCAAATTAATAATCATTGAATTCAATACTTTAAATGTTCATTATTAAATATTGCATGAACCAATTGCGGTAGGGTGGTTGTTGAGTTTCCAATGCCTATAAGCTAAAATACGATTTCATTGTTATCCGCATATCTCATTATCAAAATAATTACAAGAAATGCTTTCGAAAATAGATTAATACAGGGTTGTGTTTATATATACAAAACATACATTTGTTACTCATTGTGTTAAAATATAAATTTCAAATTATCTACATATTTAAGTTGGGCAGCCATGTCCTCACACTTCAGTAAGAGTTTCGAAAGTGTATCATATTGACAATATGTTTTCAGTCATTGCTTGAGCTTTCCCATGGAATGGTGTTCAAAGGCATTTTTTAAAATCTTTTTCTAGCGAAAAGAAATTTCCCGTTGGATTTTTTTGAATTTTTTAGATTTGCTCACGTCAAACACAGTTTTTTTACATACACATTTTTTTTTCATCTTCTTTCCAAGCCTTTTGCGTAACAAAGTGGTGAATTTTATTATTGATTGTAATATTGTACGACACAGTGAAATCTGCTTCTCCACATTTGCATTCAAAAAACACACCATGTTTGTACCAAGTGATATTATTTAATACAGCTAACTGGATATCTTGGAATTCGCACGTAGTTTTGAAATCGTTTATTTTGACATCCACGTTCATTGTATTAAGCATTGTACCTTCTGTTCCCGGTCTATTGAGGTCTACAATTCGACTAATGCACTTGGCTATATCTGTAACATTTTTGTAACGTGATAAAATGAATGTATGAATAGGCCTATTTTTTTTAAACTCCAAAACTTCCTGTGCTGTTTGTATAAAATTTTCTTTGAACGACTGCCCCTTATTTCCATAATTATAATAAAAGATTCCGTTACAATTTCCTTTACGAATATGCCGTTTCTTAAACATATAGGTCGTCTTGTCTAACCCATAATTTTGTCCCCGTATTCCATTAAAATATAGAAATGTTAACACCGGTGACCAAAGAAACAAATTCGTAATCAAACGCATTTTCCTGTCGTATTTTTAACTTTTTGTTGAAATATTTTATCCAGATGTATCCTACAAATATGGCTGGTTAATATGAAGAAACTAACTTAAATAGGTTCAAATTTCTTCGATGAAAAAAACAACAACAAAAACACTTGCAGTATGGCACACAATTTCATACAGATCTACCTTAATATGATCGTTACATTTTTAAAAATATATATGATGTCATCACATTTAACTTCCTTGTATGACACACGAACGTTTCCTTTCAGTTTCAATAAAACTAAATACGGGTAACAAATTCAATATTTTTAGTGTTTTTTATTACATAATGTAAGATATACATGTATACAGTCAAGTATGAATATTATCACGCCATGTATCACACCGTACAATGAAATGGGCAGACAACCGTTCAACCGTCGACAGCCGCACTAGTATATACATGTCGGTGTAAAAACATAAAAAACATTTTTTTTACCCTGTGCAAGCTTTACTTTACTGAAAATAACAACACTTTCCGATGAGAAGCGGCATATTTAAAAAATCGCAAAAACTTGCATTTTCTCATGGTAATAAATTACTTTAAGATACGATTCGTAAAGGTCAACATTTCGTCATTAAATATTCTAAACCATACACTCAAAAATGATTTTGTTTCAAAAATATAGTGTATTTAAGTTTGAATGTCGTCAAAATTTGAGTAACATCATCAACCGTTCGTCTCTTTTTAATGATAACATCGACATCAGCTCATCAGCAAGAATGAATAACGCTGAGCACCGTTCAACGAAACAATTTTCAGGGATTTTGCGTTTGAGTAACTAGGAAAGAGTAAAAGCTACTGACAGACCAATCTAACTCTTCTGATGGAGTCTTGTTTGATAATACTTCTACTAGTAATCAAGCTTTTCAGGAAGGAGTTTTATTTGTTATTATCAGTCAAGGAAAGTTTTAATCATAACATGACAATTTGCTCACTCACAGACAATATTAGGAAACAATTGCCGGCTTGCATTTGATGTTCGACACTATTCTGTTACTCTAATGAATTTTCAGGAGAAAATCGGTAACATTTCCTTCAAAGGTGCAATATTTCTTAAAAAGGTATCGTCTATACACTAACTTTCCAAAAGGAACTTTAAATGGTTCTTAAAATCAACCTAGCATTAGAAACATGCAGCAGTTGCCTTAGTTACAATGACAAATTAAAAAGCTAATAATGATACATTATTTATAACACATTATTTATATGCCTTAACTTGCTAAAACCCAAAGTAATCAACCTTTGTCAGCAGTAAAAGACCTGGCCATTCTCTACTTCCAGGCAGTCTGCCCAGGCCATGTACTGGCCATTCTTAACTTCCGTATTTAATTCTAACAGGCTTTATATTTACGAAATCCATCTACTCTTCAATAAATTGTCCGCCGTAAAAAAAGGTTTTAATTTTTACAGCAAACAATTAAAAGTTGATTTAATTACATTACATGTATTAGTTAGTAGTTATTTAGTTAGCAAACATGGTTGAAAACTTTTTAATTTTACAGTAAGGCCTCAACGCGCAATTTGTTTAATAGCATTTTCGCATTCAGGGTATCTATAGACATCTATCAGAATTTTAACCGAGACTTGGCTTCCAGCTTATATTTATGATTCACGCGTCTGAGCTGGACTCAAACATTTATTTTGGCCAATCAAATTAAATCTTACATACCAGTAGCGGCTAAAATCCTTCAATTTGACACCATTCTTAAAAATGCAGGTGCTTGCAGATATGATAGTGTAAAAAATGTTAGTTTTCATGATTTTTTTAAAATCAATCACATTTACGCTGACGTTTAATTTACTTTATTTGTCTTCTTTAAAGTAAGTTTTCGTTAACATAAGAGTTCATCTGATTGTGCGCATATTTGTCTTTTTAAAAAAAAAATAAAAAAAATGAGGTATCATGCTAAAGGCTAATTTTTTTAAACGAACGAAATGGTTGACACATAAAAATGATCTTGTTATTTAGGGGTAGCCAACCATTTTTCTTTGCAAAATGACTTCAAAGATGATTTCACTTCATACATGCCACATTGTTTTCATGCAGTAATAAATCAAGTTGTTTACAGCAGTCTGCAAGTAGGATAGCACTGTAGGAACACATTTGTCTCGGAGCACATTTGTCTTACGTAAGACAGATGCGGTCGCATTTGTCCCACATGAGACAAATGGGACCTCAAATGTCTACCCCAAAACACTTATTTGTGTGACAAATGTGCTCCGATCAAGTTTTTTAAGGGACAAGAAAGCACATTTGTCTCATGTGTTTTAAGGGACAAGAAAGCACATTTGTCTCATGTCAGTTTTTATGAAGTATTTGTCACATATTTCCCCATTGAAGAAATTCTTTTTTAGAATCGAGGTTCTCCGTTTTACCTCATGTCAAGTGTAATCATCAATAGGTTTGCTTGTTTCTTTATGAAAAACTAAAGTGAACTATTAATTATAATATCTCTAATTCAAGAAATTGATTGGATTAAGCTGAAGGCGTACACTGAAACATACTATATCCCGTTCACGATGGTACAATGGTGACAGCGCGATGGCACGATGGTACGTTGATGAAAACGCGATGGTGCGATGGTGAAAACACAATGGTACGAACGTGAAACAACGATTGTACGATGGTGAAACAACGATTGTACGATGATGAAAAAACGAAGGCTCGATGATGAAAACGTAATATTACTATGGTGAAAGACGATGTTACGATGGTGAAAATACGATGGTACGATATGATGAAACTGCGATGGCTAAATGATGAAAATGCGATATTATCTTCTCCATCGTGTCATCGCATCATCATGATTTAACCATTTAGCCATCGTGTTTGAATCATCGTACCCTCGTACCATCTCAATTTCACCTTTGTACCTTTGTGCATAGCTGTTCATGGAGATAAAAATGTTACTTATGTCCAAACGGAACACCGTAATCGGTTGATATTGAATGATACAATATTATGACTCGTTTCGCATCTCGCCGAAATCTCGCGTCTCGCTTTGCATCTCGTTTGTCGAAGCGAGATTCCAGGTCATATACCGCTAAGTAGTATTCCTTTTATAGTCTACATAAAATCACTTAAAGGCCCATTATGCCTGAGAAATGCTTTTATTTGTATTCCTCAAAAACTTTTTATTTTTGGTATACTTTTATAGCTCCAAAAAGTTAATCATTGGCTTATTACCTGCTGTTTTTTTTTTGGCAGTTTGTACTGTTAAAGTGATTAAGAATTTTGTATTGAAGTCAAAATACTACTTGGTTTACATTTTGCTACTTTTATGACGCATTATTTCACATTTATCGCGAATTTCTTTTGGTTACAAGCATCTAACTTCCTCAGAAATCATTATTTGAATATTCATAAATTCATACTTGCCCCATCTAAAGATGTAAAAATCTATTAATTTCTGAAATCTCTTGGTACGGGATACTTCGACATTGCGAGATCTCCTGTTACAATATCGTGTCTCGCTTCGTGTCTCATCGGAATGTTGCTTCTCACCCGATTCTGAGTGGCCCGATATTCCATAATTATGGCATTACCCGGATTATTTTAGGAACTCATACATGTTAAAGTGCTTTTTCAATGGCGGATCTGAAAGCCGCAATTCTTGGAAAATGACGATTTTTTATACATATATTTCTGAAGAAAACAAAATACGTGTGTAATGGTCTTCTTATTTTCTTCCATAGATCATTTGAGGGCCTCCGTGGCCGAGTGATTTCAAAAAACCACTTGCCCCTAACCGCTGTAGGTTCGACAGATACACGGGACGTCGAACTATTCATGCGAGGATCCCGGTCAGGGTCCAAATGCGGAATACCCTATATCTGCGTGCGCACGTAATAGATATCGCGTGCGCACGTAATAGTACTTATCGCGTGGCCACATAAAAGCTATGGTGTGCGCACGTTATAAATAAGAAAATTCTATGTCCCCTTTATGCCACCGTAGATACTACCTTTTTTTTGCTAAGAATATATGTAGTGCCAAAAATCATTATTGAAAATAAACGTATCACAATTAATAACGATAAGAATAGACTTGCTGCATATGTTTTTAGGCTCTAGATGCTGCACTTGTTGAAATTTTCATTGTGACATGCAGAACAGGGATATTCTTTAATTTAATGTACGAGTCCTATGTAGAGGCAGGAAGTTTTTGACTGACCGGAAGTGACCTCAAAACGGTATTATAAGTACAGAAAACACAGAACAATGGCTGGTAGCCGGTATACAGATAGGCATAACTATTACCTTTTAAGAATTTTATAGGAAAATGTAAGACAAATGTGCTTCGAGTGTCCTCTCTATTG
The DNA here is from genome assembly GCF_026571515.1 of Ruditapes philippinarum. Lineage (NCBI taxonomy): Eukaryota > Metazoa > Mollusca > Bivalvia > Venerida > Veneridae > Ruditapes > Ruditapes philippinarum. The sequence continues at coordinate 30,892 of NW_026862734.1, read as the reverse complement.
TGTGTCGAACACATCTATCTCATTTCCAATTTGTCGCAAATATGAATGTTTACGAACACATCGGTCACACTTCGTGAGACAAATGTGCTCCGAGACAAATGTGCTCCTACATAGCACTAATAACACTATTTTGGAGGATTATGCCGATTTACATACATGTATGTATTCTATACAAACAAACCATGCATATGTAGGTTTACATGGGAACCCAATACTTTGGCATCCCAAGGGAGTAAACTTGTATAGGACTTGTCACTGATTCCAATACTTATTTACCTATAACAATTAAAAAAATTGATGAGTTCTACCTATCACATACATTTTCATTCAGGTCAAAAGGTCAATGTCACTGGGACTTGATATGGGCCACAAAGTGAATGTGCGTATACATAGGGACTTCATTTCTTCTATATGGATACATCTTGACATATCTAGTCCTCAAGTGACTACATTGGGGCCAATTGCCCCTTACTATGAATATGATATTCCTTTTTGTTAATTCTGTCATTATCCAGGTTGTTGTGAAACTGAGACGGAGTTGTCAAAACACACCCCATGAACTAGAAATGACAAAGCAAGTCACTTTATTTATAATAGCTTTCTTTCAATGCTAACCTTGTTTATAATTACACTGGACGGGTGCCTTTATTTATAAGACTGAACATTAGTATTAAACGTTAAATTTACCTTCACTTACTTTGAATTTAATGAATTAATTTAACATTTCAGTAAAAATATTTATAGATCTTTAATATTGGAAGACAGCGCGGTAAATGAAGATAAATGTCTCTCAGCTAATATACAACAATTAATAGCCCGCCAAGAGGACTCAGAAAAAGTGCATTTAATTATGTCCCCCTTCAAAGAAGTGGGGGTATATTGCTTTGCATTTATCTGTATGTAGGTCGGTCCGTAGACCAAATGGTTTTCGATCGATAACTAAAGAACGTTTGGTCTAAGAACTTCAAACTTGATATGTTGATTGTTCATGACAAGTAGATGACCCGTATTGATTTTAAGGTCAAGGGGTGGAATGTCAAGGTTACATTGACCTTGAAGGGAAAAAAGGTTTCGGATCAATAACTAAAGAACGCTTAGGCCTAGGAACTTCAAACTTCAAACTTGGTATGATGATTGTTCATGACCAGGAGATGACCCCTATTTATATAAGATCAATAAGTCAACGGTAAAGGTGACATTGACCTTGTAGTTTAAACCGGTTGCGGATCAATAACTAAAGAACACTTAGGCCTAGGAACTTCAAACGTGGTATGATGATTGATCATGACCAGAAGACTAGCCCTATAGATTTTGGGGTCAAAGGGGCATGGAGTCAAAGGTCAATGACAAATTGACCTTGTAGGTAAAAAAGGTTTCCGATCAATAACTAAAGAAGGCCTAGGCCAAGGAACTTCAAACTTTGTCATAAAATTGCTGCACACAACCTCTACGGAGTGACTAGTCATGACCAGTAGATAACCCCTATTGATTTTTTGGTCACTAGGTCAAACGTCAGTCTTAATAACCTGACCACATGACTAATTCGCTGCCGATACATGTTTTACAAACATATCTTGTTAATTTATATTTTGAATGAAAATCTTTTACTCCCCCCACACGCACACACGCACGCATACCAGGGGCGTACCTCGGCTTATTTTGAGTGTACGCCGAGTGCAGGTCTTTGGCCAAAGGGTCGTCAGAGACTATCTCAAATACATGTAAAGCTTTGTGCTATAACTAGGGCTTTAAGGGATATCTTAGCTAATTGTACTACTATTGTATTTATCTATAGTTATGAAAATAACTTCAAGTACATATATTGAATATAAGAGAAAAAGCACGAAGTCAACGTGTACACTGCTTTAAAAACTTCAAAAGTTATTTAGTATTAGAAAAACAAAACACAGCCAGGTGTCTCTATTGTAATAAAGATGGGTTTTATTTCCTTTTGTTACAAGTATTTTCTTTGTTGTTTTTTCTTTTGTATCACCATAACTTAACATGAGATATAATCAAGGAAAATATTATGCTTTAAAATGATCTGTATGACTTCATTAAAAATACAAGAGCCTAAATGTTTTAGTGTAACGAAAAGGTATCGTTTTCACAGCTACAATGTAGTATCGCACGATCATTTACCTTCCTTAAAATATTTTTAAATGCGTATTATGTCACTGTTGAAGACAATAAATATTGCCTTTAAAGGGACTCAACTGAGGTTTTTTGACAGGATGGGACTGGAAATACTTTTTCCAGATAAATGTACCATTTGATGTAGGTGTAGACCACGAATCTTTGTGCAAACTTTCAGATCATTCGCGCACTTCGTTTTTCCATAATAATTATCAAATTGTAGAAAAAATGACCCAATATGAAAAGCGTTTAAACGCTTTTCACTCAGGCTAAGAAAAGCATAAAACTTCGATATTCGATTTATTTTAAAGTATATTTCTTAACTATCTTTGCATATATTTCTGTTTAAAGCGCCCCAGTTCATTTATGTAAGATTATAATGTTATGTTTTTAGGCTTTTAAACCTCAGTGGAGTCCCTTTAACAGTTGTTTTTCCTCAACTCTACTCTTTCAGTTTCCATTCAGAATATTTAAGTTATTTCATTACGAAGTTAAATGCCTCACGCACATAAAGCATGTCGGTATAAAAAGACTCGCTAACTCGTTATCTAAAGTCGGCGAAAATAAAAAGAATTTCGACATGACGTGTCTTATATGGTTATACATTGTCCTCGTTATATATGTGTCTATGTTTTAAATATGTATAGATGAGACTAAGTATATATGTCGTTGTTTGCAGAAGTATGCAATTTATTTCTATACTCAATAAAATAATACAGTAGAAACAACTTTCTGTAGTGATAAATTTTGTAAATATTTGTAGTTTTTTAAGGTCAAATAAACAAAAGTTGAGTTCAGTTTGTGACCATAGATGCTGGCTATGGTTCGCTGCAAAGATCTGATTCATAGGGCCCAAACTATTCTACACAATTTGAAATGAATATAAGATGAATGAAAGTTACTAACTTAGAAATAATACACTGACTTATCGCTATACAAGGTAAAATATAAAAAGACATTCCATACAGTGAACTCCCTTCCATTGTGCTGCAAATGCCAAGTTGTAGACAAGATCTATTTTGCATATAGATCTAGCTGTTAAAAATGAAATAAATGTTTAGTTTTTACTGATTTTGATTCTTCTGGGAAAAAATGATTGTAATATATTTACAATTTCTTATAGTTATTTGGATTCTGACGATATATTTATTAACATTATAACATTAGGGTGTTATAAACTGAAATTTTAAAGATAAATCAAACTATACCTCCTTAAAACATCGATTTTTCGGATTTGAGACTGACACAACAATAGAATTATTCTATCTAAAATGACTTCCCGTTGATATACAAAAGCAAATTATTTATTTTAACATCCTAAGCATAGCTGTACAATCAATTAGCAGCTACGAATATGTTGATCGATACACGCCCAAATTATTGATTTTATTTGTGAAATTCCTTTTTTTTCCCTCGAAACTCTTTTCTTTTTATACTGCCGTGCGAATTGGCGTATCGGTAAAAAAACACAAAGAAGAAAACAAAGACCCCCACCCAAAACAGCATAAGTTGCCGTAACTTGGTTTTGACCTCTCGCTACCTTGGCGAGCGTGTAACCCCTCGTCCGGGGAAATTAATTATAATTTTACATTCTGAAGAAAACCATATGATTCTAAATTAGGGTTTGTAACCCTTATTTATTTCGAGATATTTTGTACACGGTATACACTGATGTAAATAATCACGGAGCTTAATATAAGCATGTTTATTTGAACAGAATAACACAATATTAGAAATCTTCGACCAATAGGGAACTATTTTTTCTTCCCGGAGAAGGCTTTTTAGCCAGGCAATGCATGAATGGTTAAAATAGAGAGTGGAACTCTCCTGTCTAAACTTTGGGTTGACATTGGTGCTAACTATGGGCCTTAGTCAGTAAAGCATATTGAAAGTTTAAACAAACACTTGTTTTGAGATACATCATACAAATCGAACATTCATGGGATATAACATCTATATGAACATTAATGCTTTGGGCTTTTTAAGTTCAAGTGAATACCTTCAGGTGATATTCAAATTTACATGTATGAAAAACCTTAATATAGTATTTTACTATTTTGAATTATACTATTATACTCATTAATGGACATATAAAACACCTGTTTTGTGTCGATTTGATAATACATATTTCTGCAAACTGTGAATGTATTCATTTGAATTTCACATATTTCGTCAAGGTCTTAACTGTATATGTAGTTCATTTTCCAAGACACATTACCCCTAGCATTGATTTTGAAGTGATTGTTCCACATTGTTAGTTTTGCATTATTGATGCTCTTGTTTTATGATTGTGACCCCAATGTATTTTTGCCTTGTATAAATAAAGAACAAAACTGACGGTAATACTGGTTTGTCGATTTAATATGTAGTGGACACTATATATAACAGGATACACAGTACATCTCAACATCATACACGTCATATCACATCACATCACATTTACATCACATCAGGCTCTGAAACAATGAAAGTATAAATATGAAACATTCCATACTGTCATGAAATATATAGTTTTATACACGTGTATACATTACAATTCCTTAAATAGCATTAATCTAATATTCTTTCAACAGATCAGTCTATAAGAATAGTCCGTTCATTATATCGCATCTAAATAAATCATGTACACATAAAATACATCTTAATCTTTAAATGTATTACATCATTTTAAATGTATTACATCATTTTGCACCTGCATCTAGTGACCACTTAATCATTTACTTATAAAACAATATACAATATATGCTCAACTTAAAAATATACATGTAGCTCCAACAATATATAAACAATGACATATAAATATAATACAACATACCAATTGTGGATCAGACTCTGTAAATACCTCTGTCACTCACACTGTGATATTAGCTCTGTACTGCAATTACTGTAAATTACAAACATCAGTACATAACAAATAGAAACAGTGATTTCTAGGAATAAGATAAGAACATATGCTGCCATCTTGAATTTTAACACTCAAGAACAATACAAATTTATCAAAATAACTTTTATCATATCCACAACTGTATTTAATTACTATAAGTCTTCATTTAGTTGACATTAGAACTTTTAAGAACAAATGAATAAAACATACAAATACCAATTCCTCAATCCAAATCCTTATTAATAATCCTATTCTTTTATAATAAGTAAAAACCAACATATCTACACAATGACAAAGAATGGCCTCAAATGACCCTAACTTTAGGGATGAGCAGATAGCAAATGTGGTCAAGGGGACAAAGTTAAGATTAAAATCAAACAAGGCCGACAGAGTTACCTTTCTTGGAAAATATACATGATGCTTAAATCAGAAGTTAAAATACATGTACCAGTTTATATTAATTATATAGAACGCTGATTCATATATCTAACTGGCCACATTCACTTTTTGCCTCGGAAATGGTTCGAGTAAATATAAAAGTAATAGTCTACAATCAAGCCAGTCATTGTTAATTTGTAGACCGCAACAAGACAAACATACGGAAATCTAGCCACATCGGACCACTGTAAATAAGGCACCTAGTTGGACAATTTTAATGAATTAACTATTATATTATGTATAAAGTATAGATCAAAATACATTCGTAATTCGTATGCATGTTTAAGACAATTGCTGCACCATTTCTCTATACCGATAAAGTTTTATTTTGTTTTACAAGGGAACGACCGCGACTAATGGTTAAGGCGCCTGACTTCAAACCACTTGCCCCTCACCGCTGTGGGTTCGAATCCTGTCCAGGTATTTTATTCTTTCATCTGAGGAAGATACCCTTCTCCTTCAGAATGTCGCTGGTTCTACACAGATGTTCGCCCGAGTCTGAAATTATGCACAGAGGGACATCTGAAATCTTCGTCAACCAGTAAAGCGGAGAATTCGCCACATGACTTCTGAGTGTGCTGGGTCGACGTAAAAACTAACAAAACAAAATAAAAAGGGACAAGTGTCTTATGCATAGATATTTATTTAGGTTAAAACACACATATACATAATACATACACTTATGCATTTTTATATAAAAAAACAAAATTTAATAAACTATTTCGGAAGTTTGTCAAATACAACTTTTACAGGAGGCTCATTAAATAATAAATAACTACAAATTACAATTAAAACAAGACCAACTCAATATCTCTCTTTCGTTTGACTACAGTAGATATTGTTTTACAAAATAGTGAGAATGTGACTACGTAAGTAACAGCATGTATAAAGTAGTGTGCAATAACGTCGAATTGCCCATGAAAGCCCGAAGGTTTATTGCCAATGGGGTCCTAGGACATATACTCGCTAGAATATACAATACAACTTAACAAACCTAACAACAATATAAAAAGAAGAAAAAAACATGAAAAACTTTGGAATTTTGAAGATGTCATATAGATGAAATATATATATGTTAATTTTAATATTTCCTTTTACTTGACTGGCAGGATATAAAAATGAAAATCAATATCTAGTCAAACTAGCGAAGTTAATTATAATTTCCTCAATGTTCTAGTAAATGGGCATTTACTGAGCTTTTTTAATGTCCTATCTTAGTAATAGTTTAATACCTGTTGGCAAGAAATTCCAATCATTAATTGCTTTTTGAAAAAAAAAATACATTATCTTTCCCATAACATCTTGGGACCCTAAAAATTGTACTGATTCGCCCGATCAGGTGCACAATTTTCTTTCATGGTTATTAGCAATTTTAAAAACATGGTTAACACGTAATATGCCTATTTTTGTAATCTACATTTAATAAACACATATCAGCAAAAATAACATTATTGGTGCTTTCTCTAGGTCCCATGCCATGTATAATTCTAACAATTTTATTTTGAGAAATTTGAAGCATTTGCTCAGTAAGAACATGCATAATCGAGGTGACACTGTATTAGTGCTGAGAATAAATATTTTCTAGTCTCACAAGAACAAATAGTTCAGTTTTATAATATTTCATTGCATATACAAATATACATTATTTAAACATTAAAAATCTCTACACAAATAAACAAAATGGCTGAACCAAAGGTTTTTGCCACATTATCCGGGGATCTTCATACATCAATTTCGTAAAGTTTTAACTAAAAAAATATCTTAAAATAATATGCATTAAGTAACTATACTTTTTTTTAAAGAATAGGTATGTATACACCGGTCAATACCGTTGTTATTATCAAAACTGTAAAATATTTACATTTCAATTTCATCTGAAAACTGAGGCGAATTTCGTTTCATGATTGCACATCAAATAAAAAGATAAAGGCAACTGCATATAAGACCTATGTTAGACATCAGGTGGAATATTGTTCCATAGTTTGGCATCCTTGGCAGAAATACTTAATTTATAAGATAGACCAAGTGCTAGATATATTTTTAATGATTATGACTATACAAGTAGTGTCTCAAAAATGATAAATGATCTTAATTGGCAAACCCCTGAACAGCGTCGGAACATCAGTACTGTAACCTACTTGTATAAAATCCAAATGTTGACCACCAACACCTTACTCAAACAAGAAATCTGAACTACCTGATACCCTACTCGAGGACACAATACTATCAAAATTATTTCTTTCCTAGGAGCACACGTCTTTGGAATAGCCTTCCTCTAACTGTTCAGTCTAGCCCCAGTACTGAGAAGCTTGACCCATTCTATAAATTCTAAATCTCACGCTATGTCTTTTAAATTAATAGTCTTGCAGAACTTTTATTCTTTTAATTTTTTAAAGTTGCATATAAATAATTTCTTTTATTAACAGTTCCCTGACAACGCGCCTGCTAGTCATAATCAGAATTGATTGTTAAGCAGTATGATGTAGCTAGAATATATTATGACGTTCGTTACATGAATAACGTATTTTGAATATGTTATGCGCTTAAAATATAATTACAATGCATTTCGTTTTGTTTTCATGTGGCAAAGAAAATAAACACGGAAAACTGATCTGTCTGATTCCAATTCTCATTATTTCTACCATACTTATCTGAGACATGTGACTCATAATGTGTTGCCCTGATTCTATTTGGTGTCCCACTGGGTGTAGCTGCTATGTTCTATATTTTTATTTCACTGCCCTTGTACTCAAATCAATAATCATTGAATTCAATACTTTAAATGTTCAATATTAAATATTGCATGAACCAATCGCGGTAGGGTGGCTGTTGAGTTTCCAATGCCTATATGCTAAAATTGGATTTTTTTATAATCTTTTCATTGCTATCCGCAGATCTCATTATCAAAATAATTACAAGAAATGCTCTCGAAAAAAGATGAATACTGGGTTGTGTTTATATAGGTGCACTAGTGGATACAAAACATACATTTGTTACTCATTATGTTAAAATATTTAATTTCAAATTGTCTACATATTTAAGTTGGGCAGCCATGTCCTCACATTTCAGTACGAGTTTTGCAAATGTATCATATTTACAATGTGTTTTCAATCATTGATTGAGCTTTCCCATGGAATTGTGTTCAAATGCATCTTTTACTTTTTCCTTGCTGTTGCCTAACAAAGTGGTGAATTTCTTTTTGAATTTTATGATAGATGCTCAAGTACGACACAGTGAAGTCTGCTTCTCCACATCTGCAGGACTTAAAATTAACTTTATTTCAACTATACCAATTGATTTCTTTTATTACAGCTAACTGGATATCTGGGAATCTGCACGTAGTTTTGAAATCGTTCATTTTGACATCCACGTCCATTGTCGCCTGGAAACTACCTGGTCTGCCCGGTCCATTGACGTAGACAAGTCGACTAATGCACTCGGCTATCTCTGCAACAGTTTTGTGACGTGATAAGATGAATGTATGAATATGAGTCCTATTGTCTTTAAACTCCGACCAGACCCTGGCTGTTTGTTCAAGATTTTCTCTGAAAGACTGTCTCGGCTTACTATCATTATATATTCCGTTACAATCTCCTTGACGAATATGTCGTTGCTTAAATTCTAAGGTCACGTCAAACTGATTGTTTTGTCCTCGTATTCCTTTAAAATATAGAAATGTTAACACCGGTGACCAAAGCAACAAATTTGTAATCAAACGCATTTTTTTCTTTTCTTATGTTTAACGTTTTGTTGAAATATTTTATCCAGATGTATCCTACAAATATGGCTGGTTAATATGAAGACACCATGTCTTTAAAAAATTTCAAATTATAGTGCTAAATATCTTCGATGAGAATTATAATCTTATTTATATCTATTTAAATCTTATATATTACATTTTTAAAAATCTTAATTATGTTATCACATTAACTTTTTGTATGACACACGAACATTTGTTTCGTCTTTCTTTTCGGACGTTTCCTTTCAGTTTCAATACAATTTTATACAGGTAACAATTCAATATTTTAGTGTTGTTTGATTATATTATGTTAGTATGGTGGCTGATTTGGTACACTTTGCGCGTCGCGTTTTCGATAGCGACAACACAACCTATATCATTATCACCATTTCGTCTCGTCGCTAGCGAAGCACGCCAAACGGCTCTTTGTCGTGCGGCACGATGTTGCCCTGTCGCTTGGCCAATCCTTCGATTTGAGCCGAGCGACATGTGACATCGCGACAACACGTCGCACGACAAAGCACTGTTTGGCGTGCATCGTTAGCGACAGGATGACAAGACGAGAGTCTGACAACGCGCCGTTAGCGACAACAAGACGCACAAAAGTGTTCCAAATCAGCCACCATATGTTAGATATAGTGACTAGTATGAATATCATCACGTCATGTCACGCGGAAATAATGGTGGCCAACGCAAAGGCTTCATTTTTTTAATGCTTGTTTCGTTTTCATATCATAATTGCTTTATCTTAGAATATATTATAATGAAACTTACACTGTCAATTATAAGTTCCTCGATTGAAAAAGGAAAATATAAATGACAACAGCCCCTTGACGAGTAGACAGACATAAAACGGCAAAAAGCACCTCGATGGGCGGACAGAAGTCCCTGGACCAAAATATAGAAAATTGACCAAAAGCCTCTCGATAAAAAATGAAATAAGAATTTTTTCTTTATAATATTGTTAAAAACTTTGTTGATATTTTCGATAATTTAACCCATATTTTATGCTAAATAATAAAAATAACAATGAGTCTTTATCTATGGAGTCGTAATTTAAAGAATGATTATTGATATAAATCAAGATATCTGCAGACGTTTCTACATTCAAAATTTCACCATTTTCGTGTTTAAATGTAACATGCACTTTCCAGTACCGTCCATGTATAGGCTCAATCAAACCGTTTTCAGTTTTTCCGTGTTGAAATTTTTTACCTATTTTAGCAATAAAAACGTACTTTTTCATAACGAAAAAACCCTGTTTTGTTCTTTTATACATATTAGAATATAAAAGGCAACATCAAGTGCAGGTGTACTTGTACATGTACTTCTTTGCGCAATATAATTTTATTATCATTATTATTATTTTTATCATATTGGTTTTGGTCACATTGACACTTATTAATTTCTTTTGGTGACCAGCTTTATTGTAGAGGAAGTCCTCAGGAGCACATCCGTTCATTATCTCAGGCACAGGCAGACACTTGAGTAGTAGAACCACATTTTCTCAGTGCTTGATAGTAAAAACAAGAGTCTTGATAATGTAGAATTTCCCTAAGTTAAAAAGGGCCACAATTCTGTCAGAATTCATGTTAGTTATGGGCCTTCTCTTGTGCTCTCAAAAAGTTTTAACTTCTATTCCATTACATCTATAACAAAAACTTAATCAAAGTGTGATTGCAGTAGCTCTCTATTCTTTTCAGTAGGTCTCTATTCCTTTTCATCTAATTGTCCAGCTAAAAATTAAAAGGGTATAATTCAGAATTGAGTAACATCTGCAAGAGTTTTCATATTATATGTGAAGATCATGAAACTTTCCATGTGACTCTACAATTACATTCCATGGAAAGCAGGGTCTTGTTCTCAATGAAAAAGAATGTCACAGTGTGCCCTATAGACAAAATAATGATATTAAATTTGAATTCTATTTGGACTTATTCCATATATTGCTAGATAATGATTATTCAATGAAGTTCTATGCTGACCGATGCCTTGGAGTTACATATCTAATAATCCAAATGACAGTGTGACTTATCAATTTATCATACACACTGACTAATACGGAAAGACTTTTCTTGAATTGTTGATATAAAAATTAATTGATGGATACCGTCATGACACTGTTAATTAATCTTTCATGTAGATTCTTTCAAATCGCATTAACTTAAATTGCGAAATCCTTATTTGTTCTTTTTGATCATGTGAAAACCCATTTATCAGGATGGATTGTTACTTGGCCACAAGTATCTTCAATTTGATGTAAATTTGCATATTGCATGAGGGAACATATCTATTTCACGACAAGAATTCAGACGTAAAACCTGCCTATTGGCGATACTGCTGCAGATAAATAATTTGACGGGCGACTGCAGAAGATGTCAAATCAATGTAAGATGGGATCAAATGGCTGCACTTCCCTCTAATTACCTGGATTAAACTCCACTGATGTTTTGTGTCATGCAAAAATAAACACACTATCATATCTAACAAATACATCGCTACCTGTAAATTTAGGTTTATCAAATTGCAAAACTAGGACCCATAAGTTAAATTTCAACACTATTTTTACAATTCAGAAGGCATTATCCAGTTTTATTCTGTAAAAATTAAACTGATGGTTGTATAATTTATTTATGCACAACTGGACATTCCTATATCAAAGAGAGATAATTCCTACTTAAAAATTATTTACTATTTGCAGAGGTTACTCCCCTTCGGCTTATCTTTTTGACACTAAACATTCTTCACCTAAATATTACATTTAATTAAACAATGTGCATATTTTTCAACCTTTAAAACTTCATCATATGTTGGCTTTTTTTTACATTCAAAAATACATAGTCTTACATGTACCACCTCTTAAGCTACAGTCTCACTTACATCCCGGCAGAGCCCCGGTAGACGTCCGGGGTGATCCGGGAACGACCGGGGTACGACCGGGAACAACCGGGGTACATCCTTAACTCTGCCAGCAACGTCCTGGATGATCCGGGATGATCCGGGAACATCCGGCATTCGTCCCCGGATGGAATAAAATATTTAATATCACCGGGGTGATCCGGGAAGGTATAGCTTTGCCGGCTTCATCCTTAGCTCTGCAGGGAACAACCGGGGTTATACCGGGAAAGCACTGTAGCTCTGCCGGCACAAACCGGGGATGATCCGGGGTATGATATAGCCGGTAGAGCTACGGTAGAGCCCCTGGTATATACCGGCAGAACCCCGGTAACTACAGGCAGAGCCCCGGAGGATAAAGGTAAGGCTACGGTTGATCCTGGTAGAGCCCCGGCAAAGCCCGGATCATTGCAAAAGAATAACGACAATTTGTGATGATTGCACTTGTTTGTATTAAAAGTCCTCCCATTTCCCTTCTATCCAGTATGGCATAAGGATTTTTGAGAAAATCATCATGAATTACTATTCTGGAACAATAGATATTATATTAAATAAAAATTATGTATCAATGTTATCATTTTCGGGCGTTTTCAATCCACCGGGGTTCTACCTTGGCTCTGCCTGGATCGTCCTGGGCTCTGCCGAGGCCCTGCCTGGATCGACCGGGGCTCTGCCTGGGTCAACCGGGGCTCTTCCGGCGTCATCCGGAGGAAGCACCGGCATGAACTGAGCTTCACCTGGGCTCTGCCTGGATGATCCGGAGCACATCCTGGATGGTTAGTAGGGAACTACCTGCCCCCGCTCTGCCGGGAGTAAGTGAGACTGCAGCTTTAGATACATGTGCCTTGTAATAGTCAGTAAATAAGACCTGCTAAAGAAATAGGCTTGCCCAGCATACATATTACAAGCATACACTAGTATTGTCACCTTAGTGCAGTAATGGGTTAAAGTCTTATAAATATAATTTAATTGGAGTTAACCAGTTACTGCAAGAAGATATGTGTAATATTTTGGACTAAATAAGTCAGCATTAACATGCTGTTGAATAAACTGATAAGTCAAAGGTCCTTGGGGTATGGGGCTCCAATTAGATGTTGCCCTACTTTTTCATCCAATGAGATAGTTTGGAACTCATTACTATTTAACATAAAATGTCTTCATAAAATAACTCATCGCAAAGTTCAATTAGTATGTCACTGTTCAAAGTTGATTTTGCCAAGAAGTAAAAAAAGCGCAATGCAACATTCATATAAATATTATAAATTAGTATTTATAAACCAGATTATTGCACGTGACAATCGTAAAACATCCGTCATCGATTCTTCCCGGGCCGCACTACCCGTATACACTTAGGAACGAAGCAGATTACAGATTGCATGAGAACGTTTTGACTTACACATATTTATCTGTTATATTATATATATTATATTTGATTTATCTGTGCACTTTGAAAATAATTTGTTTTACAAAATAATTATATCAATTCATGCTAGAGACACAATCGGAACCCCTCAACCATTAAAACCTTAAAGGTCGAAAAGTTGCGATATCATCCGAAAAAACGGCATTTCACCGAAAAATTTATGGTTATCCTTGTGTCATTTATTATATCTAATAACTGGATACATTCACTTTATATTTCTGGGAAATAGCTCGAGTAAATAAAAAGAAAATAGTCAACAATCTAGCCAAGCAATGTTAATTTGTTTACAGCAACAAGACAAACTTACGGAAATATAGCCACATGGGACCACTGTAAATAAGGCACCTAGTTGGATTATTTTAAATACATAACTATAATATAATGTATAAAATACAAATAAAAAATCATAAATTGTAATTCGTATGCATGTTTAAGATTATTCTGCACCATTTCTCTACATGTATACCGATAAAGTTTGTTGTTTTTCGTTTTACAAGGGGACACCCGTGACTAAATGGTTAAGGTCCCTGACTTCAAACCACTCGCCCCTCACCGCTGTAGGTTCGAATCCCGCCAAGAAATTGGATTTTTTCATCTGAGGAAGATACCCAGCTAGTTTACGGAACGCCACCAGTTCTACACAGATGTCCGCTCGTGTCTGAAATTATGCACGGAGGGACACCTGAGAGTTTCGTCAACCATTAAAGCTGGGAAGTCGCAATATGACCTCTACTGTGCTAGTTCGACGTAAAACCTAACAAAACAAAATAAAAAAGGACATATGTTTTATACATAGATATATATTTATTTAGATTAAACACACATATACATATTACGTACACTTATGCATTTTTATATAAAAAGATATTAAAACAAAAATTTATCAAGTTTGACAAAATTTAATATAACTATTATAGGAGGCTCTTTAAATAATGAATAAACTACACATTAAAATTTGACAAGACTTAATTTGTATCTCTTTCGTTTGACGGGATATAAACTTTACAGAATATTGAGAATGTGACTATTTAAGTATCAGCATATATAAAGTAGTGTGCAATAACGTCAAATTGCCCATGCAACCCCGAAGGTTTAATTATTTCCATGGGGTCCTAGGACATATACTCACTAGAATATACAATACAACTTAACAAACCTAAAAACAATATAAAAAAGCAAAATCACGAAATATCTATATGACATCTTCCGAATCATAATTTAATTGTACTGATTCGCTCGAGTTGAATAAGAATGAATGTGTCTTTAACAGGTACAAAGTCTTCTTTCATATATACATATGTATATAAAAGACAATTAGCAATTTTAAAAACATGGTTAAGAAGTAATTGCTTATTTCCGTTTTCTTCAGTCATATTACATATAGCAAAAATAACATTATTGACACTTTCTCTGGGTCGCATGCCATGTATAAATCTAACAATTTTATTTTGACAAATTTGAAGCTTATTTTTAAAATATTTGTTCAGGCTCTGGTACCAAGAAAGACATGCATAATCGAGGTGACACTGAATTAGTACTGAGCTGCTAGTCTTTAAAGAACAAATATTTTAGTTTAATAATATTTCATTGCATATACCAACATACATTATTTAAACAAAAACAATTTCTACAATATATACAAAATGGCTGGACCGGCGATCTCCGTTAAAACTTGTTTGTTTCGACAATTTCGCGAAGTTTTAACTAAAACAAAATCTTAAAATAATACGCATTAAGTATTTATATTTTTTTTTATTTTTCAAAGAATACTTATGTATGCACCGGTCAATACCGTTGTTTTTATCATAACTGTAAAATATTTGCATTTTAATTTCATGGCGAGTTTCGTTTCATGATTGCACATCAAACAGTAAATCCATATCATTCTTTACTGCAATTTTATCTAGTCGTTTTAGTTCACGGATATTTCTATTTATATCGTATAAATCGCAAAGTAGGGTACTACTTGTTTGGCCTTCTTCCATATTTTCCCCCCAATTTAAACGAAAATAATGTATAAACGTAAACATACACGGATAATACTTACTGATAATCAAATGTCATTGTTTGTGTACATATATGTTCTATTCGTAATCAATATATTATGACACTCGTTACATGAAAAATGTATTTTAAATATCTTATGAGCTAAAAATATAATTACAGTGCATTTCGTTTTGTTTTCATATGGCAAAGAAAATAAACACGAAAAACTGATCTGTCTGATTCTATTTCTAATTATTTTGCCCAACCTTTTAAAGACACGTGACTCATAATGTGTTGCCCTGATTCTATTTGGTGTCTAATTAGGTGTAGCAGCTATGGTCTATTCACTGCCCTTGTACGTTAATCCATGAATTAAACATTTTTAATGTCCATTATTAAATACTGCATAAACCAACCGGGGTAGGGTGGTTGTTGCACTTTCCAATGCCTTTAACATTTATCTTTTCACCCACAGATCTCATATTGTCAGAATACCATTATAGGTATAATTATAAGAAATGCTTTCGAAAATAGATGAATACTGGGTTGTGTTTATATAGGTGCACTAGTGTATACCAAACATATATTTGTTACTCATTTTGTTAAAATATTTAATTTCAAAATGTCTTCATATTTCAGCATATTTCAATTGGGCAGCCATGTCCCCACATGTCACTATGAGTTTTGCAAATGTATCATATTTACAATGTATTTTCAATCATTGATTGAGCTTTCCCATGGAATGGCGTTCAAATGCATTTTTTACTATTTCCCTGCCAATTCCGTTGCCCACCAAAATGGTGAATTTTAAATATGTCTCTCATGTACTACACACGGAAGTCTGCTTCTCCACATCTGCAGGACATAAAATTAACTTCATTTCCACTATACCATTTGATTTCGTCTATTACAGCTAACTGGATATCTTGGAAGGTGCACGTAGATTTGAAAGCGTCCATTTTGACATCCACGTCCATTGTGTTCGAATAACTACCATTAACGGCACCCCATCGACTGTAGTAGACAAGTCGACTAATGCACCGGGCTATCTCTGTAACATTTTCGTAACGTGATAAGATGAATGTATTACGCTTTCTCTTGACTTTAAACTCCGGCCAGTCACTGGCTGTTTGTTCAAGATTTTCTCTGAACGACTGCCACACATTTCTATCATAGATCCCGGTACAATCTCCTTGACGAATATGCCGTTTCTCAAACTTATAGCCCACGTGAAACGGATTGTTTTGTCCTCGTATTCCTTTAAAATATAGAAATGTTAACACCGGTGACCAAAGAAACAAAATCGTAATCGGACGCATTTTCCTGTCGTATTTTTTACATTTTGTTGAAATATTTTATCCAGACGTATCCTACAAATATGGCGTGTTAACAAAAACACCTGCAGTATAGCACACAATTTTATATAGATCTACCTAAATATATTACATTTTTAACAATATGAATTAGGTCATCACATTTAAACTTCCTTGTATGGCACACGAACAATTGTTTTCAGTTTCAATAACATTAAATACGGGTAACAATTCAATATTTTAGTGTTGTTTGATTACATAATGTAAGATATACATGTATACAGTCAAGTATGAATATTATCATGCCATGTATCTCACAGTACAGTCAAATAGGCGGACAACCGTTCAAATGTTGACACCCGTACAAGTATATACATGTCGGTGTAAAGAGAGGTAAATATTCATCTTTTTTAACATATACCAACTGTGCTCGAGTAAATCAATGGTATGAATTCATGGAGCATGCTTACAAATTTCTTTCCCTGTGCAAGCTTTACTTTACTAAATGATCACACTTTCCGATCTAAAAAAATACAAAAAACTTACATTTTCTCATGGTAATAAAATATTATAAGATAGATTCATAAAGGTCAACATTTCGTCATAAAATATTCAAAACCAAAAATGATTTTACAAAATGTATTTTAAAGATGTAGGGAATATAAGTTTGAATGTCTTCAAAATTTGAGTAATATCATCAACCGTTCGCCTCTTTTTAATGATAACATCGACATCCTCTCATCAGCAAGAATGAATAACACTGAAAACCGTTCAAAGAAAAAAATTTCAGGGGTTTGTGCTGATTTTGTTTGTTTGTTTGTTTCATTTTACGCCTTTTTCCAACAGTATTTCAGTCATATAGGCGGGTAGTTTCCTAACCATCGTTCCTGGAGAGTTACACCAGTACTAGACTACCTTCCTCCGCGCTAAACTATCAAAGCATCTCCCGGGGATCGAACCCACGCCAGAGAGGTAACTGGATTAGAAGTCATCGACTCTAACCCCTCGATCACGGAGGCGGTTAAGTAACTAGGAAAGATTAAAAGCTATTGACAGACCAATCTACTCTTCAGTCTTCATGATGGCGTCGTGTTTGATAATATTACTAATCAACCTCTTCAGGAAGGAGTTTTATTTGTTATTATCAGTCTAGAAAAGTCTTAATAATTACATGACAATTTGCTCACTCACAGACAATATTAGGAAACAAATGTTGGCTTGCATTTGATGTTCGACACTATTCTGTAACTCTAATGAATTTTCAGGAGAAAATCGGTAACATTTCCTTCAAAGGTGCAATCATTCTTTAAAAGGTATCGTCTATACACTAACTTTCCAAAAGGAACTTTCAATGGTTCTTAAAATCAACCTAGCATTAGAAACAAATGACAATTTAAAAAGCTAGTAATGATTTGTGACCCCCGATATCTTTTTGCCTTTTATGTATAGGATATCGACCGAGTACGAGGTCTTTCTGTTTAGGAAAGACCTGGTCACGAATTTCATGTGACACCGAGAGCGCGTAGCGCTCGAGGTGTTTCATGAAATTCGTGACCAGGTCTTTCCTAAACAGAAAGATCGATGTACGAGGCCGATATCCAACTTACACACCGTAAAACTATATTGGCTTGAGCAATCATTTGATGTAATGCACAAATATTATTATTAATACAGCGCATATACAGGTAAGCTTTTATCAATGTTCTGCTTAAATACAATACATATTTTGCATTTAACGTTGCTTTTCCCTTTAAAATAATAATCAAAAAAAGCTAAATGTGCAATATGCCAATGAAAAAGTGAATAGGGCTGTAATGGAAGGTATGTTAAAGAATGCATAATTATGTTGATATTATTTCGCATCAGACATCGCGGAATCTAGGACATTTGCCCCCGCACAGTTGCCCCCCTCGGACGGTTCTCTCTTTTTTTTGCTGTTGCGACTTGTCACTTGTCAGAGGTCATTTCGTGTATGTCAATGGAAATATTATACATGTAGTTCATTTTTGTTGGATGCTAGTTTGATTTTCACAAATTTGCGCGAGATTTTTTGTATATTTAAAGCAGCACGCCTCAAGATTCATGTAAATTTTTATGAAAATTTGGAAATGTATTTCAAAGTAAAATATTGTAAGGTGAATAAATTAAGTAATTTATATATTGCAATCGGCACTTACAATCCAAGAAAATAACCAAAAAGTCGTCAACATATGCAAAAGTAGCCCTTACTGCGTAGGCTACTCAGTAGAAATATGGTAATAAAATACTGCAAAATCATCCGTAAACCGCACATTACATGAAAAATATAAGTTGGACCTTGAATGTTTTTACCTTTCTTAAAATGTTATTACTTTTTTCTCAATATTGATTTTCTTGAAATATTTTGGCTCATCGGAGGCGTGCAGCTTTAAGGCGATGAATTTTGGTAGCAAACAATTCAACAATTAAATATTTTAACGTTTTTAAAACAGGGAGGGGGGAATGTCCGACACTTCTAAAGATATGAGGGGGGGGGGGGCAAATGACAGCCACTGCAAAGAGGGGGGGGCCTTCCGAGGTGGCAACTGTCCGAAGGATAATGTCCGAATATCCAGCAGACCACGAAAGACGTACATATGTATATTGTTGGCAAGTGTGAGATACATGAACCGAAACTTTACTTTATATAGCAGATTATATAGTGCTCAAGAATAAAATATGAGCGTTCATCATAAAATTTTTAATTTTTAATACTAAATCACACTAATAATTTTATTGACATTTCTTTTTCAAGAATTTTTTAATGATATCCGAATAATACATTTCTATCGTTTCTATCGATATTTGAAATACTAATGAGAGATGTGCCAATTGTAGACCAATCGACTTTAAGTACTTGCATGTATATGCATGTCACTATAAGCAAGTTTTGGATTCTATCAATACAAATTTCCTTTTACGTTGTTGTGTAGCATTCTTTGAAACTAAGCCCTGGCTTTGAAAGTTTTCAGGGGAAATCAGCTTTGATTTTTCTCCGGTTTAAAAGAAAAACGGGAGAAAGCCTAACTCAAAGAAAGAGGGCGGGGGTTAACGGGGATTTAACAATATGATTGATCCCGCGGGTGAGAATGCTACCAGAGACTTTTCTATTAACTGTGGGTAGCTGTGGTTTCTAATGCAAAGCGTATATGAAATGATGAAAAGTTGTGAAATGGACATACTTTTTGGTATATTTTTTCGATATGAATTTTTGGTACAATTTTATGTACTGTGAATTTTCTAGAACGTTAAAATTGATTAGGTGATTTAAAATTGTAATAAGTATGCTTTGATTACTGCTATAGTTTCATATGAATGAACTTGAAGCGTCCATTTTTTATATTGTGAACTTAGTGACCGAAGAACCAGTTAGATACGCGATTCAATAAATGTTAAATGTGTCCTAACTTTGATATGCTATCCATTATCTTTATTCAAAGATTTGATATAGGGATGCTTGAATAATTGCTTAGTGCACTCAATAAACATTATCTTGTTTAAAAAATGTATCCCGAATTTGTAAGCCAGGATTATTATGACAATCATTTACATTTTATTTCATTAGTTTTTATTGCGTTTCATGTTTTCTTTGTCTGCGCATAGGCAGGTCTATTTTTTCACGTGTTTTTCATGACCGGGTCTGTTTAACTAGAACAGACCTGTGCACGTGCAAAAGATAGACCTCATAACGGACTTTCTTTTGTTTAGACAGGTCTATCCGAAAAATATAGACCTGTCACAAACAATAGAGGAGGTGTGTAAAGATAAAGAACAAAACTGAGGGTACTGGTTTGTCGATTTAATTTGTAGTGGACACTATATATAATTCCAACTCAACAGGATACGCAGTTCATCTCAACATTATATATCATACAACATACACATCAAACATACACATCAAACATCACATCACATCTCAAACATTCCATGGATGAGCAGATAGCAAATGTGGTCAAGGGGACATAATGACACAAAATTAAGATTAAAATCAAACAAGGTCGAAAGAGTTGTCTTTCTTGGAAAATAACAATAAACCTTAAAATAGCGCTTGGTTACAGATTCATAACACATCATTTATATGCCTTAACTTGCTAAAATTCAAAGTAATCAACCTTTGCCAGCAGTAAAAGACCTAGCCAGTCTCAACTTCCAGGCAATGTGACCAGGCCATGTACTGGCCAGTCTTCACACGAAATCCATCTACTCTTCAATAATCTTTAAATTGTCCGCCGTATAAAATAATTTATTTCACAGCATAAAAATTAATCTTAAGTATGATTATTAGCTAGCTACATGTACATGTAGTTAGTTAGCTAGTAAGTTAGTAAGTTAGTTAGTTAGTTAGTTAGATTTGACATTTTATATTTTTCTCAGTCCCGGTGCCACATGAAGTGCCTCAACGGGCACCTTGTTGAATATGCATTTCCGCTATTTACGTGTCTATAGACAAAAATGTTCATATCTATCAGACTTTTAACCGATACTTAGCATCCAGCTTTTATTTATGATTCACCTGTCTGAGTTATGTGGCCAATTAGTCTCAATATATCGACTGCAAGACTGATCGATTTTATAATCTAATATTTCATAGATGTCTGTATAAAGAACCGTAAGTCGTCGCTTTTAGCTATAAATGGGCTCGAAACGGGGAATGTGGCAAATATTTATTTCCTATTTTGTCTAAAATAGACCTCCAGCCTTTCTGTCTCTTTTCCATCCTTTCACAAGAAACTTGTCACAAATTCCCTCTAAATGAGGTAGGGGTAATGGTGACGAGTTATAGGGTCGAACAATAAGTCGTCAGAAGGATCCTAAACTCGTCAATTGCTTTACGTTTAAAAAATAACAAAATAAAACCTGTAAATGTAAGCAAACGCATTTTAATGATCAAAATTCTGTATAACCATCATTTTGCTAACATTGCCGCGTTTGTAAAATTCATGCAGCAGGTAATAGAGTAATATTATTAATAAGAGGAAAGTACGCCCATGAGTTCATAACTTCATAAAAGTTTTCTTACGTTTTAACAAACAAACAAACAAACAAACAAACAAACAAACCTTTAAAATAAATTGAAATGCAAGTTAATAAATGGTTAAAATATTACATTATACAGTGACATAGATATATGTCTATACGTAACGATTGTTTTAATCTCGTAGTCACGCGATAAATATGTCGGACCCACAATATAATACCTCGTGATCACGAGATAAATATATCGTAGACAAGTGATTAAAATAATGTTACAAATGCTCCCTCGATGCCACCGTTACATTAAGCTTATTTTGTACATTCATAATGCTAAAGTAAGTGGAAGCTTTCATTTTCATCTACATTAGCCATGTATCAGTCCTGAATGTTCCAGTTTAAATTCATATTTTCTATGTTTCTACTAAATTTAAATTCCGTTATCTGAGCACCTTTTTTCCTTTCTTGTATTGATCAGTTCCTGCCTCTGCTTTTCTATAACACTTATGACATTGGTAGATATAGCAATATTTATATAATCTAACTCAGTTGATGCCTCTGTGTCATTTATATTATATTCTGAGTCTCAACTTTCGCTCGTCTCGTTTTGGTTTCTTGACACTTTCTTTCTCTTGCTTGATTTTCTCTTTTTCCTGTTTTATTTTCAGCCTTATTAAGAGCTTTCAAAACAAAAATTGACAGATCTTTCCAGAAAAATAAAAAAAATCAGCCATAGCCATCTAAACCTGGACTTTTACCATTTTTTTCATGCTGTTTAAAGCAATATTTAACTCATCAATTGTCAATTCGAATCTAAGATTTGAGAATCAAGTTCACTTAATTTATTTTCATTTTCCCCTATAATGTCTTTTATAGGAGTTTCATCTATATTTGAATTTTCTGTATATAATTTTTCGTAATAATCTTTTTGAAAATTGAGTATATCTTTCGTATCTTTTATTTCTTCATTGTTTTCCTTAACCAGTTTTGTTATTAATTTATTTGTAAAATTTCTGTTTTCAAGATTTAAAAAATAACTACTAGGTTTTTCTCTTAAATTTTCGTAACGGCAGTTCGATCTTAACATCGTTTCTTCTAACTTTGATTTCCGAACGTTTCTAACTGAGATTTCTTTTCATTAAGTGCCGCCCAAGTTTCCTCATTCGAAGAATTGAGATTTTCGGATATTTGTTTTTCTAATGCTTGAATATTTATTTCTAAATCTTTTTCTAGTTTTTCTAATCGTTTTTTTCCTGCACTATATTTTATTGTTTCGCCTCTGAGAACAACCAAAAATGTTTCAAGAAAAAGTTCGAAATATTTTTTGTTATCACAAACTCAGTTCCTTGTTCATTTACAAACAGTTACAAGTTACTGCCGACTGCGTTACGTCGACAATCGCATAAACATGTACCCTCCAGCATGAACTTAAAAAAAAAACGAAATTAACTTAAACAAAAAATAAAAATATAATTAAATTCAGCGCGTAGTTATTGAAGGCTAAGTTTGATTTAGTCTGTTAATGTCAGACTATTTCAGTTACTATGGGCTAACACCTGGCATACTTTAGCACAAGCGCATGATGGTGCCAGAAGTTAAAATACCAGTTTATATGATTCGAATAAAACGCTGATTCATATACCTAATTGGTATGGTGGCTGATTTGTGCCATTTGTGTTTTCGTCCCGCGACCCCGCCAAGCGAAAAGTCGAGAATTAACAAGTTAAAATGGCGGGGTCGCGGAGCGAAAACACGCTAATTAGCGGGGGCGCGCGGCGAAGTTTAATAAATAAAACTTCGCCCCGCGAGGGCGCGGAGCGAGAATTAAGAAATAAAACGGCGGGGGCGCGGGGCGAAGTTTAATAAAATAAAACTTCGCCCCGCGCCCCCGCTAATTAGCGTGTTTTCGTCCCGCGACCCCGCCAAGCGAAAAGTCGAGAATTAACAAGTTTAAATGGCGGGGTCGCGGAGCGAAAACACGCTAATTAGCGGGGGCGCGCGGCGAAGTTTAACAAATAAAACTTCGCCCCGCGAGGGCGCGGAGCGAGAATTAAGAAATAAAACGGCGGGGGCGCGGGGCGAAGTTTAATGAAATAAAACTTCGCCCCGCGCCCACGCTAATTAGCGTGTTTTCGTCCCGCGACCCCGCCAAGAGAAAAGTCGAGATTTAACAAATTAAAATGGCGGGGGCGCGGGGCGAAAACACGAATGGCATAAATCAGCCACCATAAATTGGCCACATTCACTTTATTTTTGGGAATTAGCTCGAGTAAATAAAAAAGAAAATAGTCAATAATCAAGCAAATCAATGTTAATTTGTAGACAAACATACGGAAATCTAGCCACATGGGACCACTGTAAATAAGGCACCTAGTTGGACTATTTTAAAGAATTAACTATTTTATTATGTATAAAGTATAGATCAAAATACATTTGTAATTCGTATGGAGGTTTAAGATAATTGCTACACCAATTCCTATACCGATAAAGTTCGTTGTTTTTTGTTTTACAAGGGGACGCCCGTGACCAAATGATTAAAAGATGGCTGACTTCAAACCACTTGCCCCTCACCGCTGTGGCATGTGTGGGTTCGAATCCTGTCTTTCATCTGAGGAAGATACCCTTCTAGCTTACGGAATGTCGCTGGTTCTACACAGATGTCCGCCCGAGTCTGAAATTGTGCACGAAGGGACACCTGAAATCTTCGTCAACCAGTAAAGTGGAGATCGCCAAATGACCTCTGAGTGTGCTGGTTCGACGTAAAAACTAACAAAACAAAATAAAAAGGGACAGGTGTTTTATACATAGATATTTATTAAGGTTAAAACACACATATACATAATACATACACTTATGCATTTTTATATTTAAAGATATTAAAACAAAATTTAATAAACTATTTCGGAAGTTTGTCAAATACAACTTTTAACATGAGAATCTTTGGAATTTTAAAGATGTCATATAGATAAAATATAAATATGTTAATTTTAATATTTCCTTTTACTTGACTGACAGGGAAAAAGTGAATATCAATATCTTGTCAAACTAGTGAAGTTAATTATGATTTCCTCACTGTTCCAGTAAATGGGCCTTTACTGAGCTTTTTTAATGTCCTATCTTAGTAATAGTTTAATACCTGTTGGCAAGGAATTCCGATCATTAATTGCTTTTTGAAAAAAAGTTACATTATCTTTCCCATAACATCTTGGGACCCTAAAACTGATCCGCCCGAGTTTGAATAAGAATGAATGTCTTTAACAGATACAAAGTTTTCTTTCATAATTATTATGGTTATTAGCAATTTTAAAAACATGGTTAAGACGTAAATGCTTGTTTCTGTTTTCTACAGACATATTACATGTAGAAAAAAAACATTATTGACACATTCTCTAGATCCCATGCCATGTATAAATCTAACAATTTTACTTTGACAAATTTGAAGCTTATTTTCAGACTCGAGTGCCAAGAAGAACATGCATAATCGATAACTATTTACTAGTCTTACAAGAACAAATATTTTAGTTTAATAATATTTCATTGCATATACAAACATACATTATTTAAACATAAACAATTTCGACACAATAAACAAAATGGCAGGGTCAAAGGATTTTGCAACACTGTCCGGGGATCTCCCCTGTAACTGGTTAACATCAATTTCGTGAAGTTTTAACTAAAAAACATCTTAAAGTAAATATGAACTAAGTAAATGTATATTATTATTTTTTAAAGAATACGTATGTATACATGACCGGTCAATTCTGTTGTAGTTATCATAACTGTATAATATTTACAGTTTGATATCACTAAAAGCTGAGGCGAATTTCGTTTCATGACTGCACATCAAATTTCTATGGTGGCTGATTTGTGCCATTCGTGTTTTCGCCCCGCGACCCCGCCAAGCGAAAAGTCGAGATTGATAAGTTAAAATGGCGGGGACGCGGAGCGAAAACACGCTAATTAGCGAGGTCGCGGGGCGAAAAGTCGAGATTTTATTGTAAAACCGCGGGGCCGCGAAGCGAAATATTTATTGTTATAGGGCGCTAATTAGCGTGCTGTAATTCGCGCCCAAGCCAAATTATTCTTTAAAAACTCGACTTTTCGCTCCGTCCCCCGCTTTTTAGCATGTTTTCGCTCTGCGGCCCCGCCGTTTTTGTAGTTAAAATCTCGTCTTTTCGCTTCGCGCCCCCGCGGTTTTATTTATTCTTTAAACCTCGTTCGGCGCCCCCGCTAATTAGCGTGTTTTCGCCCCGCGCCCCCGCCGTTTTATTTCTTAAATCTCGCTCCGCGCCCCCGCGGGGCGAAGTTTTTTTCTTAAATCTCGCCCCGCGCCCCCGCTTATTAGCGTGTTTTGCTCCGCGATCCCGCCGTTTTATTCCTTAAATTTCGCTCCGCGCCCACGCGGGGCGAAGCTTTTATTTCTTAATTTTCGTCTTCAACAGAATAATAGAAGAAAATATCTCTAAATCAAAAGTGAATCGGTATCTATACTGTATTGAATTTTTGTTTTACCTGTTTAAATGTCACAAGTTTACAGATAGAATGCATCCATGTCTGTGTTAACACACTGTGTAAAACAAACTGCGCATGCCCCACAAAAACCGGAAGACGAAAATTAAAATAAAACTTCGCCCCGCGGGGTCGCGGGACGAGATTTAAGAAATTAAACGGCGGGGGCGCGGGGCGAAAACACGCTAATTAGCGGGGGCGCGGGGCGAGATTAAAGAATAAAACTTCGCCCCGCAGGGTCGCGGGACGAGATTTAAGAAATAAAAAGGCGGGGCGCGGGGCGAAAACACGCTAATCAGCGGGGGCGCGGGGCGAGATATAAGAAATAAAACTTCGCCCCGCTGGTCGTGGGACGAGATTTAAGAAATAGTCGAGGTTTTTTTTTTATAATAATTTGGCTGGGGCGCGGACAACAGCACGCTAATTAGCGCCCTATAACAATAAATATTTCGCTTCGCGGCCCCGCGGTTTTACAATTTAATCTCGACTTTTCGCCCCGCGACCCCGCTAATAAGCGTGTTTTCGCTCCACGCCCCCGCCATTTTAACTTGTGAATTCTCGACTTTTCGCTTGGCGGGGTCGCGGGGCGAAAACGCGAAAGGGCACAAATCAGCCACCATAAATTTCAGTTAATCAAGTAGTGTATGCCATATCATTCTTTACTGTTATCTAGTCGTTTGAAGTTCACGGATATTTCTATTTATATCGTATAAATCATCAAAGTTTCGGGTAAAGTAGGGTACTATTTGTTTGACCTTCTTCCATATCCCCCCCAATTTAAACGAAAATAATGTATAAACACTGTTACATGAGTCAGTAAACATAAATGGATAATAATGGTGGTTGATTTGTGCCATTCGTGTTTTCACCCCGCGACCCCGCCAAGCGAAAAGTCGAAAATTAACAAGTTAAAATGGCGGGGGCGCGCAGCGAAAACACGCTGATTAGCGAGGGGGCGGGGCGAAGTTTAATAAATAAACTTTCACCGCGCGGGGCCGCGGAGCGAGATTTAAGAAATAAAACGGCGGGGTCACGGGACGAAAACACGCTAATTAGCGCGCCCTCGCTAATTAGCGTGTTTTCGTCCCGCGACCCCGCCAAGCGAAAAGTCGATAATTAACATGTTAAATGGCGGGGGCGCGCAGCGAAAACGCGTGTTTTCGCTCCGCGCCCCCGCCGTTTTATTTCTTAAATCTCGCCCCGCGCCTCCGTGCGGAGAAGTTTTCTTCATTAAACTTCGCCCCGCGCCCTCGCTAATTAGCGTGTTTTCGCCATTTTAACTTGTTAATTTTCGACTTTTCGCTTGGCGGGGTCGCGGGGCGAAAACACGAATGGCACAAATCATCCACCATAGATAATACTTACTGATGATCAAATTTCATTGTTTGTGTACATATATGTTCTATTCGTAATCAATATATTATGACACTAGTTAAATGAATTATGTATTTTAAATACCTTATGAGCTAAAAATATAATTAAAGTGCATTTCGTTTTGTTTTCATATGGCAAAGAAAATAAGCACGAAAAACTGATGTCTGATCCCATTTCTAATTATTTTGCCCAACCTTTTATAGACACGTGACTCATAATTTGTTGCCCTGATTCTATTTGGTGTCCAATTAGGTGTAGCAGCTATGGTCTATTCACTGCCCTTGTACGTTAATCCATGAATTAAACATTTTTAATGTCCATTATTAAATACTGCATAAACCAACCGGGGTAGGGTGGTTGTTGCACTTTCCAATGCCTTTAACATTTATCTTATCATCCACAGATCTCATATTGTCAGAATGCCATTATAGGTATAATTATAAGAAATGCTTTCGAAAATAGATGAATACTGGGTTGTGTTTATATAGGTACACTAGTGTATACCAAACATATATTTGTTACTCATTTTGTTAAAATATTTAATTTCAAATGTCTTCATATTTCATCATATTTCAGTTGGGCAGCCATGTCCCCACATGTCACTATGAGTTTTGCAAATGTATCATATTTACAATGTATTTTCAATCATTGATTGAGCTTTCCCACGGAATGGCGTTCAAATGCATTTTTCACTATTTCCCTGCCAATTCCGTTGCCCACCAAAATGGTGAATTTTAAATATGTCTCTCATGTACGACACACGGAAGTCTGCTTCTCCACATCTGCAGGACATAAAATTAACTTTATTTCCACTATACCATTTGATTTTGTCTATTACAGCTAACTAAGCGTCCATTTTGACATCCACGTCCATTGTGTTCGAATAACTACCATTTACGGCACCCCATCGATTGTAGTAGACAAGTAGACTAATGCACCGGGCGATCTCTGTAACATTTTCGTGAAGTGATAAGATGAATGTATTACGCTGTCTGTTGACTTTAAACTCCGGCCAGTCCCTGGCTGTTTGTTCAAGATTTTCTCTGAACGACTGCCACACATTTCTATCATAGATCCCGTTACAATCTCCTTGACGAATATGCCGTTTCTCAAACATATAGCCCACGTCAAACGGATTGTCTTCTCCTGGTATTCCTTTAAAAATAGAAATGTTAACACCGGTGACCAAAGAAACAAAATCGTAATCGGACGCATTTTCCTGTCGTATTTTTTACATTTTGTTGAAATATTTTATCCAGATGTATCCTACAAATATGGCTTGTTAAATAATAGCAAATTATAACAAAAACACCTGCAGTATAGCACACAATTTTATATAGGTCTACCTAAATATGTTACATTTTTAACATTGTATCATAGTTTGGAGACCTTTCTGTTGAAAATGTGTCAGGGTTAAATCGTATACATATACATGCACAGTGCGTTAACTGGAGTGCGGGTATTAGTTACCCGCACTCCAGAGCATGCCCATTGATTGGCTCATTTTTGCTGGGGTTTACATATTGTGACGGCAGTGAAAGTGAAATCGACAGAAATGTCATATTTAGATGCTCGTTCATTGGTTCATTTTTGCCGGGGTTTCATATTGTAACAACAGGGAACGTGTTTTTATGTTTGACTATGATACAAAAGAGAAAGAACACCAAAACACTCGGTAATCTGATTAATACTCGGGGGGCTAAGCCCCCTCGTACAAATCAGATAACCTCGTGTTTCGGTGCTCTTTCTATTACTTATCGCATGGTTTTGAACATTTCTTTTGTACTAACCCATTATACTCAGTACACTTCAATGGGTATTTGAAAACTGTATTGATATATAACAGTACAGTTTTTTCATTGATTCATATAGGGAAAAAACTCGACTGTTATATATCGGTTGAGTTTTCTTCGCACCTTGTATATATCAATACAGTTTTTTTTTTCATAGAGGGTAACGACCATTCACAGTAGCAAAAAAAAAATAATAATTAAATAAATAAAAAAATGGAATCAATAAAATAAAATAAAATATATAAATACAATGAAAAATATTAACAAAGATACACTCTCATTTAATCAAAAGGTACATCCGCTGAATGAATTATTTCCACTGAAAAAAATGCCTTTAATCTTGAATCAATCTTGGTAACAGTTTACAATCCGCCTCTAACATTGGATGTCTTTTGTATATTTTTTTTGCGGCAGCGAAAACAACTTGAAAAAACTGCCTTATCATAAATAACTGTAATGTAGCTAACGATTTATTTATCTATTTTACAAAAAAAGAGAGAAAACTTTATGTTATTGCGATAAAACAGTTATAGTATATGAAACTCGTTAGTTACGGGGATATAACACTGGCTGGGGCGACATCTCGGGATGTTTCTGCAAAAAAAATTGTCTCGGCCTAACGGCCTCGCCATTTTTCAGCAGAAACACCCCATTGATGTCGCCTAGGCAGTGTTATATCCTCGTAACTACATTTGTAACTCATTCATGTACTACATATGAATTTATTTAGGTGATCACATTTAAACTCCCTTGTATGACAAACGCCCATTTGTCGAACGTTTCATTTCAGTTTCAATAACATTAAATACGGGTAACAAATTCAATATTTTAGAGTTGTTTGACTACATAATTAGATAATGTATTTCAGTAAGTATAAATTTTTTATGCCATGTATCTACAGTACAGTCAATGGGGGACAAACCCTTCAAAAGTTGAATCCGAACAAGTATATACATTTTGGGGTTTAAAAAGGGTAAATATTATTTTTTTTAATATCCAACTGTGCTCGAGTAAATCAATGATATGAATCCAAAGGAGCATGCTTACAATTTCTGGCCGTGTGCAAGCTTTACTTTACTAAATGATCACACTTTCCGATCTAAAAAAATACAAAAAACTTTTTCTCATGGTAATAAATTATTTTAAGATAGATTCGTAAAGATCAACATTTCGTCATAAAATATTCAAAACCAAAAATGATTTTACAAAATGTATTTTAAAGATATATGGAATATAAGTTTGAATGTCTTCAAAATTTGAGTAATATCATCAACAGTTCGCCTCTTTTTAATGATAACATCGACATCCTCTCATCAGCAAGAATGAATAACACTGAAAACCGTTCAACGAAAAAAATTTCAGGGGTTTGTGCTGATTTTGAATGTTTGTTTGTTTCATTTTACGCCTTTTTTC